>NC_137882.1:5936964-6001964 GCF_963924005.1 Protomyctophum bolini | reverse complement strand
TAAAAAGGAAATGGCAGACCTACAAGTTCATAGCGCGGCACTCAGTGCCACGCTATGAGCTTGTAGATCTGCTATTTTTCAATAGCTAAATTATCACAATGTTTAAAACACCAAAAGGGCAAAGTGCTGGCGGCGTGTTTCCTCCTCCACGTCATCAGTGCCCATACCCGAGGCGGGGTTGGCGAAAGGGCCTTTCTGTGTGGAGTTTTCATGTTCTCCCCGTGTCCCCTAGGGTAGGTACCCTCACAAAAACATGCAGTAATCCTGGTCTCTAAACTGCCTCCCCCTGGCCAGCCGGGGCGCCTGATGGAGGGGAAAGGAACTGGTTGGAATAACGTGTTCCTTCCACGCGCTACGTCCAACAAGGGAAACTCCCCCCTGTCAGGTGTAAAGGAGCAACTTGGACACTCAAGCATGAAGGAAGCATGAGTTAAGTCCGTTGCTCTCCCCAGGTTGGCGGAGGGTGTGTAGAGCCCAAAAAAACACCAAAAGGGGTTCCCGCCCAGAATGGATTAATTGGGACACAAACTCAGGTCTTCCCCTTTGACCTTTTTACCTCTGAGATAACCAGACCTCACTTACATTGTCACCTCCAATAAGTTGTTGGATTTCAGTTTAATTTCAAACCAAAAACAGCATTACAAAGCATCTGAACTTCATAATTGCATGCTTCTCCTATAATGACTAACATTCAAATCGTTTCAAGAAAAACGATTACGTACGAAAAAATATAAAAAAGTTGAAATATGGATAATACAAGGTTTTGCTTTGACAGCGACGAAATACTGAATGTTCTCCATGTTGGGCGTTATGAATACCGTAACTGTTGGGCAGAAACCTTATCTCTATATTTCATTTGTATATTAATGCTATATTTTATAGTAACCCTAATTGTTACATGACATGAGTTATAGTGAAAATTACTGATCTACAAGCTCATAGTTTGATATAACTTTCTGAAAGTGATTAAACATCAGCTTGTGCTGTTATATCTGTTTTTTTTCTTTTTCCCTATGGTAAATTAGAGTGATTGGGGCATTAGTGTCTGTCTCTTTTCCCCTATGAGGGGTACACTCTCCCACTGGGGGTGTCTGACGAGATATATGCAGTTTAACAAAGTGCTCTCTCTCTCTCTCTCTCGCGCTCTCTCTCGCTCTCTCTCTAGTCTATCCATCATATTAATTTCTGTCAACTCTGACATTTGAAAGCCTCCTCTACCATCTTAAACACTGAGATAATCCTCCCAACGTGTATTTAGATGGGGAGGTGGCTTGCTACTTTGAGCCCTCGACTACTGACGTGATAATATAGTCTCATTAAGCTGTGCAAACACCTGTCCAATTAGTCTTGATTGTTGATGCACTTCGAGGCTAGCAGATGGATTCTGACGCATTGGCACACAGATTTAGCAAAGCACTTAGTAAAAATACTTCTCTATAATTCCTGTTTTAGCATGGAGGGACTGGAAGCTGTGCTTCTCAACATAGGACAAAAGTCTGTGCTCAATTATCTGTTCTAAAATGTATGGGGTTTCTAAGGTTTCAGAAACATGAAAAAGAAAGTTCTGTAGTCTATTCCAAATTTTCATTGAATGCTGACATTGCTACACTATGGGCGATATTGAGGGTGCAGAAACCGAGCGCTCGAGTGCTGTTCATGCAGCCTGGAGAGGGAAAAGCTGGAGTTTCAATTCAAATACATTGTTTTCAACGAGGGCGGCGCAAATAAGATCAATTTCAGGCATGTGTCCAACATGCCAACTGTTTTAAAGTATTGTACAGTAACGACTAAAGTCTCCCCCGTGTCCCCTAGGGTAGGTACCCTCACAAAAACATGCAGTAATCCTGGTCTCTAAAACTACCTCCCCCTGGCCAGCCTGATGGAGGGGAAAGGAACTGGTCGGAATAACGTGTTCCTTCCACGCACTACGTCCGTCCAGGGAAATTCCCCCCAGTCAGGTGAAAAGAAGCAGCTTGGACTCCTCATGCATAGAAGGAGGCATGAGGTCAGTCCGCTGCCCCCCCCCCAGGTTGGCAGAGGAAGTGTAGCGCCCAGGATTACATTAGATAATTGGCACAGGGTGAAAAAACTGGGTTGCAAAATTGTGGGATAAAGTAAAAAAAAATGAAAGTCTCTGTAATGTTTATGTACGATTACTACAAAACAATCTAAAATAAATGGATTTAAGATCATTAAAGCTGGGCTGTTGCCTGGGTAGACAATGCATTTCGGCCTACTTCCGGTCCAGGACTTATTTGTTGTCCCCGTTCTCAATAGAAGTCTATGTAGGAGAGCCGCCATTGGACTGGCCCCATGAAGTGAACGGCATTTTCGTAACTCATGGGGGTGGATCTATTGGTCCACCGACCCCCCCCCCTCCAACCCTCCCCTCTCCGATAGAAATCCAGCTGAGAACATGGACGGCACCATTATTTGGAGCGACGCCCCTCTGCTCTCCCACTCCTAGACCAGGAAATGTAGCTGGTTTGCCCAGGCTTTACTTGTTGCTGTGAAAACTAAACGCATGCAGTCTCTGTGGCTACAACAGCAGTGACAACACACCGCAATGTGTGTGGAGAGGTATTGTGATGTCTAAATTGGGGAGAAAATGGGATAAAAAGTACTATATTATCTATGGCCCAAATGGGCCTGGCGGGTCGATTTGGATAAATTTTTACACTAGAGTTAAATCAACATTATATTAACAATTTATAGCAGAAACCTTGTAGCAGAAACTGATGCTCCATGTCAATCTATGTGGGGTTGAGCACTCAAGTGATTCATCCTAGGGCAGGATAAGCTCTCTTTTGTCTGACTCTGTGCATCGGAATAAGCCATAATTTGCTGCTATTAGCATTTAAGTAAATGCAATAATTCAAACCAGATGGTTCCGTGATTTACAGATAACTGCTGTTGCTAGGTGGTCTGGCCCTGGTGCTTTTAAAAACCATACAAGATTTTGTTAATGTAATGAGTCCTTAATTGAACAATGCAAGCACCAATGGCCACCAGCTGCACGCCACGCACGCATGCACGCACGCACACGCGCGCTCACACAAACACAGCGTATGTCATTTTAGGCTATACTTTTTCTTTTTTTTTTAACATGAATACTCCTTAATTGAACAGCCACCAGTGTATATAATTTCCATCTCTCTCCCGGCTTCATATAACGGGCATCTCTCTACTTGACCAAGGTCTTGATCTCAATTAAACTTCACCAGACGCTGTATAGCTAATATCCTTTGCCAATCTAGTTTTTTTCTTCTTTTTTTTTCATTAGACTTGTCCCTATATCTGCTAGATTGCTGTGCTTCCATCCATCCATCCATCCTCCCACCCCCCACCCCAGCCGACAATTTTTTTTAACTCTTTTCCCTCAAAAGCCCTTTACCACGACTAAAGGCAGGCGACTCTGCCTTTATGCACTATAGGCGGGGTCGGGCGGTGCTTTAGGAATACATGACTCTGTAGGCCAGCCACATAATGAAGCAGTGTTCCAAGAGACATAAGAACATGAGTCTAATGAACCTCTCTCTCTCTCTCTCTCTCTCTCTGTGCATGCATAGTTATCACTCTCTCACTCTTCATGTGTCTAATTTTGCATACGCACAGTCTTATGTCTTCCTCTTAGCACAAACTCTTTTTCCCTTCCTGAGAGAGAGAGAGAGAGAGAGAGAGAGAGAGATGAATGGAGACATGAAGGGACATGTCATGCCATTTGCAGAGCACTGGGGATGACGGGAACCCTCAGGACATGCCTGCTCGTTTCCAGTGAGGACCTTAATGGTGGTGGCACCGGGCTGTCAGGGCTCTCTAGTTAATTAGAAGACATTGTCATTCCAGCTTTAGGAAGGGCAGTTGGAAAGCACAGTCAATTACCTCCCAGGTTATAAATGCCAGACTGGCAATGTCGACGTCACAGCGTGGTGTGATGCATGATGCATGACCATAGTGGTCTGCTGCATTCACACACTCACTCCATACAGTATGGTTATACTGCAGGACAGTGTCCAGTGCCCATAGTGTACTGGTTGCGTTGGTGTTATTCTGACCACAATAGTCTGCTGCAACCTTTTCTGGATCAGTGTCCACGTGCCACTGCTATTGCGCCTTCGGATCTCGACCACAGACACGGGACCAACTTGAGTCGACTTAAGACGGTTTCCAGCCACTAGATGGCACTGACGGCGGCAAGTGACTTAAACGTAACCAGCCACTATGCCTAATCAATACTCTAATCCTACCTCAAATGATCTTTTACTAATCGTTACCTTACTGTACTGTAGCTCTAAAACGCTTTCTGAGCTTCTTTCATGAAGGTGAATCATAACAATTGCCTGGTTTTACTATCTTTGAGAGCTCACGGACGCACACACGCTAACCGTTGTATCGTAGACCCCCTGGTGTGGAAACTAGAATAGAATAAAAATACATTTTACGTGTGTGTGAGTGTGCGTGCGTGTGCGCCATGATTCTTGCAGATGTAACTTTAATGCACCTATAATATTTGCGTCCTTGTATGCATATCCTTTGTGTGGACATAAATAAATGGTTTGTGTGTGTGTGTGTGTGTGCGTGTGTGCGTGCTCACATGGTGGTTGGGAGGAAAGGAGACAGCCCACTGCTCTATTGCCTTTGTCCAATGTCAAATGTAAAAGCAAGACCTATACTTCTCCCCGCTTCATCATTATTGCACTCTTCAATCTGTACATCTGTTAGCCAAACGCAATTACCAGGGGCCCGAGCCCTGCACACTCCAAATGGAAGGATAAGTGCTTATTGTGTGTACTTACTTTATTTGTTGCTTCTCTCCACTCTCTCGCTCTCCATCTCTCTCTCTTTCTCTCTTCCGTTCTATATTTACAAAAATGATTTGATATGCAAGGAACTGCAAAGTGCCTCTAATTCGGCACAGCCCCGCTCAATATGCGGACGGACACCTTGAGTGCTGTCTGCAAAATGTCAGGAGCGAAAGGGAGACATGGCGGAACTTGTAGCCACTTCACTCCCAGCCTGCCTCCCGATCGGAATGAATGGGGTTAGCGACGTTCCCTGTAATTTGTCAACGGTATGAGCAGAACACTCAATCCAGCTGAGCCCTACTTGAGCAACAGCATCTGAGGCGTATACACTGTGGCCACCATGACGCCACTGCTTCCAAAAACACTGGGTCGAGGACTGATTCTTGTGCGTCGCGACTCGCGAGTAAATATCCCCCTTTGTGTTCTATTTTCTTAATAATTTCACGAATAAAATGAATACAAAAATAAATAGCCGATCTACAAGCTCTCGTTTGGGTCCCAGGGAGACATAACGTTTCTCTTTTGGGCCACAGGCTAAACGGTTTGGGAACCAATGCGCGGCGGCAGTGGCTCAGGGGTAGAGTGGCCACTTTGAACCCGGGCTCCCCCAGAGTTGGTGTCGAAGTGTCCTTGAGCAAGACTCTCAACCCCTAATTGCTCCCGATGTGCAAGATGGTGCCTTGCATGGTTTCCTCTGTCCTCTGTGTATGAATGGGTGAATGTAATGCACAATCTATGTATACACTTCCCCCCCATTCGTAACGACAAAGTGGATAAGTTGACTTGCCTTATACAGGCATCTCCTATGTTTCTTTTACCTTAGTTTAGCTCCGTGCCCTGAGCATCCTAGAAGAAAGAAAAAGGGAATGAAAACCTATTCTAAAAACCTACCTGGACCTACTGTAGAAGAGAAGGAAGATGGAAAAGGCATGCATTCATGCCTCTCTGAACTCGTACCTTAGTTCACCTTTTGATGTCAACCTCACTTCTAAATAAATCCAACCTGCGGGCGAATAGTATTACTGCCTCCTGTGTCTTAGTTTTGGTGCCACACAATCTAATATAACATTGCTTAAGTTGGTCACGTGCCAAAAGCGGTGGACAGAAACTGGTGGACATTATGCTGTTGCCCCAACACGGTGGACATTGTTGCCCCAACAGGGGCAGAAACAAGGCCTTTTAACCAGGCTACTTACACACACTACAACTCGCTTACAATTCGCAAACCTGGCAACACTGCCCTGTGTTCATGCTGTTGTCAGAGGCCCGCCCCCGGCTCACACGTCACTACTCTCTCCGTCTCTCCGCTCGCAATCGGCAGCCATCTTGCTTTTTATTTATATGGGCGAGTGGCAATTTAATGCAAATAAATTAATTATAGGTCCAGCAAGCAAATCATGATGGTCTGTAGGTCACAATAACATTCCGATTTTAGGTGTTGTGTTTTGTATGACATTTTGGCCAGTAGTTTTATATCTATCTCAGCTTTTGCCTGATAGCACACATGCTAACAGTGCTGACCACAACGTTAGCAGCATTTGATGACGGGTTGCCATAGCAACGTACAGTGTGCGCAGACCTAACGTGAGCTTCTGGGACAGAAACTTGCGTTTTCATGACAGCAGCAGCTGCTGCAGCCTCTGATAGCTACTGTGCTAAAGATGCTAAAGCAACACAAAAAAACATCCACACGCAAACCAAAACAAACCAGGGACCAGGGTTGCCACATATCGTGGATTTGAGAGTGAAACAAGCAACCAGGTCTATAAAAATGTTAATAGGCCAGTTCAAAGTAGGTAAATCAGAAATGGTCCGGAAATTAGTCTTAAAATAATCAATTATAGTGTTGACTGTCAAACTTTGTTGTCTAATGTTGTTTCAGAGCAGTGGAACTCAAACATTTCCATGTCAAGGACTACCAATAGATAAACAAGTCCAAAGTAGCTTATAATGATCAGACTTGGCAACACTGTCTCTAGGTTGAACGTTCTACTTTACAAGCTCACACATATGAAATATGTTTTTTTGAATCTTCAAACTGAGACATATTTTATGATAATACTGTTAGCACAGTCATCATACTCCAAGAGCATACAAATGGAACCAAATGGACCCTGATTTTCCCAGAGAGCAAATGGTATCAAATGGGGGTCTGTGGCCTAATGCATTTCAAACTGGGGGTTCTTGGTATTATATTCTCTGCATATCTTATCAACTTGGGGTGAATATTTCACCACAATACTTTACTGAATATTTCACAAGAATATAACACAAGAGTCAAATGTACGGTCAAATGTAATCACAATATAGGCTACAGATGTAAATATTTATGACACAGTAAAATGTCGAAAATTAGTGCTATCCCCCCCCCCACACACACACACACACACACACACACACACACACACACACACACACACACACACACACACACGACAGGCAAGGCTGTTGTTTGCATCGTTAGCAGGCAGCAGCTACCTTGGCACTGCTCTCTGTGACTGTAGTTGTTTCACCATGTTTGCGTATTTATGAGAAATAAAAAACACTTTCTGTTATTATAATAATTTATAACCCATCCGTTACTACATGTGCAGGGCACACTACTGAGTTTAAAAACACAGCTGAAACATGAAGTGGAGTCTGTCACCTCCCGCAATTTCCTTCTTCCCATATTGTGCTGCAATGTAACTTTGGCCGGCGAAATTCTAGTATATATATATATAGTTTTTGCATGTCCACACATGTGCACATGTAAATAAATGTGACCAAAAATATGCTGTGATTACACATTTTAAATCGTTTATCTCTACATATACAGCAAAAGCAATAAATCCCGAGACTACAAATATCGACAAATAAAGAAGGTTGTAAGAAAGTATACTTTCTTACAACACATATATATATATATATATATATATATTACAACATACATATACAATGTTTGTGTTTTATTGATGCATCGAGAGCTTTTGATCGCATTAATCATGAGAAACCTTTTTTTATAGATTATCACAAAGAGCGGTCCCTAATTTCCTAGTCAGAATCCTGGTCTTCTGGGGGAGGTCAACCTCTGCTCCTTTTTGGTGTAAACAATGGTGTCTGCCAGGGCGGGATCTTATCTCCTTTTCTTTTCAACGTCTACTGTATTATGGATGAGTTATCTATGTTCTTAAATGCATGTGGTATAGGGTGTGCTAATTAATGACCTTATATGTATGCGGTCGATTTGGTCGTCTTTAGTCCATATAGTGCTGCTGAGTACATGCTCACAGTATAGTGCTGACTTTGACATTAAATATAATGCAAAAAGAGCAAGATAATGATTGTCCGAAGCAGGGAAGACAGACCTCTAACCTTTCCTGACTTTTATCTCTCTGGCTCTGTCCTTAGTGTCTGCAGTGAGATTAAATATCTGGGTCACATCATATCAAATGACCACTCTGATGACTAGGACATAATATAGACGGTAATATATAATATATTGTTGTGTTTGTTTTGTAGAAGCAGATGGTGGAGCTGTTGGCTGCTCACGGGACCAGTCTCAACACCAAGTCTGTCCTGGAGGACTCCTCTAGGTAAGTTTTTTTTTAAGATATTTTGTTAGGGGGGTCGAGTGGGCTGGAAACCAGGCTAGGGCTTTTGCCTTTATTGATATAGGCCGGGTACAGCAATGTTTAGACAGGAAAGGGGGATGGAGGTGGAAGACATGCGGCAAAGGCCAAAGGGCTCGGGACTCGAACCCGTGACACGCCGTCAGGCTGGATTACCGGCCTAGGTGCCTGGACCGCTCAGCCGCGGCCCAGGCCCTCTAGGTACGTTTTGACTGCCGTTTGACATGGCTGCTATATTGTAATGTAAGCTACTTTAATAGAGACTTCAGCTTCATTTTACGTTTACACCTTGCGCAGGCTGGGTGGGCAACTTAGACGATGGAGAGGGCCACTATAGTTCCACTCTCACTCCAGAGGGCCACATTGCATATTACTGTCGTAGCAAAAATAGCCGATCTACAAGCTCAGCTATTTTTGCTATTTTGAATAAATTGTTTTTATTGCTATATGTTTGAAATATTTTTATTATTTTTTTTTTCAAATGCCTTTAATTATAGTTATGTTAAACTTCCCTTGAGTTGGGGGTTGTATGCTAGTTGTGTCCATATTTTCGGATGCATTTGGACCTCACAGAGAGAAGTGGTCAGATGCCGTTCAAGTCAGTCAAGCGAAGACGGTGGTCTCATGGAGCATTTTCAAAACATTTGTCTCTCTGTTTGTCTACAGTAGAATACTTGTGAAGTGTGAAGTGCGTAGGTAGAATTAGAGTATACAAAAAAGGGTCAAGTGGAGCCTATAGGATTTACTGTAGACCTATCGTCAGGCCTATAATGGTGTGTAGTTCTCAAATACAACTATAAACTCATTTATTTTCATATATTTCATGGCAACATGCAGTTGAAATCCTTCTCCTGTGTCCTTTGTGCACAAACCTTCTCTAGTTGGTGATTACGGTAGTCTGTAGGATGGTCTGTTGGCAAAGCATGTACACACACCCACACACACCCACACACACACACACACACACACACACACACACACACACACACACATGTGCATGCGTGACTGCGTGTGTGTGTTCACGCTCGCACACACACACACACACACACACACACACACACCATCAAGATGATCTTGTCCTCATCCCACACACTCAACTATATTTACATCCTACCACATCTACATCTACCACAGACCTAAACCATATCATGTGCTGATTGCAGTTGTCATGTGGCTTGCTGCATGTAATCTATACTTCAGCCTAATTGAGCCAGACGTAACGGGAAAAGGCTAACACATCAGAGTAGAGTGAAGAAAATGGAATTTTATATTTATATCATGCATATTATATATATATATATATATATATATATATATATATATATATGATCTAAAAGACTTAAAAATAACATCACCAACTAATATTTATGGACATATTTAGGCCACATTAAGTGCACGCACGGCACTCTCATATGTAAATGCACATTAGCATATATTATTATGACTTGTCGGGGCTATGCAAATAAGCTTCCTTAATTAGGGATAAAAAAAAAAAGAAGTAATCTTTCCGCCTCACGACGAGAAGTTTTTCTCCGGGCGAGTGGAGCGCACGGCTGTCAACAGGGAATTAGCTAAACAAAAGCTCTGTGGAATAGCACAACTTTTTTCCTCTCCTCTGACTAATTCCCAATGTTTTTTCAGTTAAAGGCAGCAGTGATTAGTGGCTCACTCAGAGGTCTCTAGAGCTCCAGAGCTGTTTGAACAGCTCCATAAAAAATAAAAAAAAGCCCAGCAGCAACGTTTTAAATGTGATTGGACGTTTCTGGGTTATAGCGAGATGGCGCGTTGGATTAGTGGCGGTATTAATTATGTTCATAGACAATCAACGGCTAAAGACTATAAGGCAGCTACTTTGATGGTGAACTTGCTGAATGTGTGTATTTCCTAATGCTGGGATGTGTATTGAACCAGAAACATATCCCCCCCCCCCCCCCCCCACCCTTGCATTGTGGCTTGTATAGACTAGGGCATGCGATTGCATTAAGTGAATGGCAGATCGAGTGGCAGAGTGAGTGACAAAGTGAATTTAATGTTGTTTAAAGTCATTTAATGCAATCAGACATTTTCTTTTCTGTTTGGATGTATTGGTCAAGGCCAGAAAGTCGTTTTTTGCCACTCAGTATAGGCGTTCCCGCATAACTTCCGGGGTATGCTGATGATGTCACGCGCATATACCCTCTATTGTGCCTATCTTAACGCCGGGGCTCCACCGGGCGCGTCCGTGTCGCACCAGCGTCACCGTCACAGAATGTTCCCTTTTTTTTTTTTTTTTTTAACACTTTATTTTGATTTTTATTGTTGAATAAATGAAAAAACATATGTGTACATTTTGTTGTATCCGACATGTAAAAATCCCCCCCTCCCCCCCAATCAAGGTCAGAACAAGACAAATAAAACAAAGACAGACAGTACAAGACAGTAAAAGTAATTAGTAAACTAGTTTTGAAAGTACTAAATGAACAAAAAATAAAATTAAAATAAAATAATAATAATAAAATAAATAGTATTTTCCATCAGGGTATGGTATCTAGGTTACATACATTGTATCCATCTTTCAGTTTAGATAGTAAGTTGCTCTGTATCCAACTGTCTACTTACTGAGGGCCTCTAACCAGAGGTCGGCCAATGTCAGGTTGGTGTGAGGTATCAGATTGTACAGGGGAATATGGGTTTAAGTGAAAGTTATACTTTCTACAAACTCTATGAAAGGGGTCCAAGTCATAATGTATCTATCTTTAGAACCACTACGGTTGTACCTTAGTTTCTCTAGGGGAATCATGGAGAGAACCTCTTTGACCCACTGTTTGAATGAGGGAGGTGTCCCCGACTTCCATTGTCGAAGTATCAATCTACGAGCCAAAAGCGTTGTGAATGCCACAGCGTTTGCCTGAAGACCCGTGAGCCGTTCCTCGGTTGGCGACACCCCAAAAACAGCAATCACTGGGCAGGGATCCACCGTTCCACCACATACATAAGACACCGCCTCGAAAATTTTCTCCCAAAACCTGACTAAAGATTGGCATGACCAGAACATGTGACCCAGCGTGGCAGGCTTGTGCTGGCATCTCGGACAGCCAGAATGTTCCCTTTTTAATCAATGAAGGGTGGCTCCACTGCCCGCGGTGCGTCGCGTCTCCGTCACCATTCAAATTGCCCCGGTTTTCGTTTTTTTTTGACGCACGTGACGGAGACGCAACGCGCCCGGTGGAGCCCTGCCGTACAGTAAGTCAGTGCCACCATTTCCAAGCCATACAGCATGGCTGGTGCCACTACTGTCTTACATAATGGTCTCTTCTGTCAGTTCATTTTTTTTTTAGATCACAATTGACAAGGTTGTTGTCATTATGTTTTGTTATCTACAGTACATGCTCTCTCTCTCTCTCTCCGTTGGTTTTGTTGGACAATGACATCCGAACAGGACAGATAATGGAGTGGATACTGACAACATTATAGCATCCAGTATCCAATCAATTTAACCGTGCCCTTTCAACCCGGTGTCCCCTACGTTGGTCATGTCATTATAGACGTGGAACATTTCAGAAATAGTGAAAATATTACAAGCTAAATAACTATACTATAGCTCGTAGATTTGTTTTATGGCGATTGACGAAGTACCGTCTATATAGGACTTAAGTAGTAAATATGATTTGTACATTATAGGTCAACTGGGATTGCTGGTAGGTATAGCGTTGTTGTGTTTTTTTAGGGAAATTGAATTGAATGAGCATCAATACAAGGAACATTGAGTTCACAGATTGGCCCTCTGTCTGGCCTGAGCGTTTCCTGGTTCAATCACGTGTTTGTCATTATCTTTTTTTATTTTTATTGTTGTATTCCATTGGCAGTTATTTATCACTTGGGAATGAAGAGGCGATGTGTGTTTTGATTCCACAGCGTTATTACAAACACACAGGGGGGTTAATTTGGGGGGGGGGGGGGGGGGGAGGGGGGCTATAGTGTGTGTGTGTGTGTGTGTGTGCACGTGAACACACGCAAGCGTGCGCGAGCACACACACACACACACACACACACACACCGTTCCTCCTAGTAGGGGCCGATTGTTTTCAGATGATGGATGTCACACTTTCACCCGTCAACACAGGGCCCCTGCTGCTTTTAATTGCCCAATCAGAAAGCTCCGACATTTGTTATTGTGGTGCAGTTATGAACATGGCAAAAGAATGAGTGCATGACACACACACACACACACACACACACACACACACACACACACGAACTTTCTCTCTTATTTCTTATTCTCTCTCTCTCTCTCACACTGTAATCATTTTGACTTTGATTGTGAAGGGGAGCATGCAGCTAGTGTCTAAAAAGAAAACACTAGTTATCTTTTTAACTGTGTAGTTTTCATATTGTTGATGACAGTGCCTTGTTGTTGTCACAACACATTAGAACAGCACGACACCTGTAAGCGCGCGCGCTCTCTTTAGAACAATTCACTTTAATCTCGGAGAGGGGGAGAAAAAAAACTCATGTCTTGCAATGAAACGTAACCAGAAGGCAATTGTGCTGACACGGATGCGTGGCAAAGTGCCATTGCTTTGCAGGAAAATGAAAAGCAATGAAAGATACTGAGAGAAAAAAAAATATATAATCTGTTCCCTATTGTCCTCGCGTGTGTGTGTGTGTGTGTGTGTGTGTGTGTGTGTGTGTGTGTGTGAAAATGCTTTATACTGGCCCACGGGCCAGGCACCTAGGCCAATAATCCAGCCTGACGGCGTGTCGCGGGTTCGAGTCCCGAGCCCGTCGGCCTTCCCCAATCTCTCTCCCCCTTTCCTGACCAAATAAATATATGACCGGAAAATGCCAAAAAGAATCTTTAAAAAAACGAAATAAATCTTTATACTGTAGCAGTGGTTCTGGATCAAGACCCAACTTGAAAAGCTCAAATGCGTTTTTTAGCCATGATTTCCAGAGCATGTTCATTCGAACGATCAAACAATCGATTGTGTTTCTGGCTTGGATCAATGTATAAGCCAACGTATAATTGAAGTTCCTATACTTACCACAATGAAAACACATTTCTAACTTTAAAGGAAAAAAATGTCTCTATTGTTTCATAATGATTCTATATGAATGTTATTCAATTTAATATCTTGTTGTTTTGCTAATTATTTGGGGGCCCACTTGCAATTCCCTCCACTGGATCCCCAGTGCACGTGCACGCACGCACGCACGTGCACTGCTAGCTAGCTGTCTGCACTCTCTCGTGTCGGTGAGATCATTGCCAACGGGCTTCTCCATGTGAAGTCAATAAACTCCATCAAATCCACTCGTAAACTTTCAAAACAATGAACTTGAATCAAAGTGACACATATGGTGTTAATGCAGTGGAGCTGTTTGGCCTGTGTATGAACATACACCGGGGGGGGGAGGAAGTCCATCAATGGCACAGCACACCAGCAATCAATGCTGTTCTCCGCAGGAGCAGCAGGGGGCAGTAAAATACCATAGAAAATCATTGCTTTATGTTTCTCACCCCTCCCTCTCTCTCTCTCTCTCCATCTGTCTCCCTCCCTCCCTCCCCCCCTGTTTCTATCTATCTATCTATCCTTCGCTTCTCATTTCACCTTTTTTTCCCTCTATATCCAGGTTCCTCATTTCATCCCTTCTAAATGCCTTTCTCTCTGACTCCTCTTATTCCATTCTTTTCCCTCTATCTGTCTCCTTTTTCACTCACTCACACAAACACACGTGCGTGCGCGTGTGCACACAGGAGCCAACATTGAGTGCGCGTCACTAATCATTAGTCTGATACACGCCACTCAATTATGAGCTACAATGCGTATAATTAGAAAAGTATAAAATGCATTTCAGTTCTCATTAATGGATCTCATTGATCGTAGTCGGTGTCTTTTGTTGGATGTTGTGAAGAAGTTAACTTTGAGTAATAAACACGGCACTTCTATCAGCAGCAGGAGGATGGGGTGGGGTGGGGGGTGTATATTATATTAAACACTTGAACCTCATATTCTGGGGGGAACATTAGCCAAAATGAGCAGATGTGCGCCTGCACGCTGTGGGCTCGTAGATCGGCTATTATTGGCCAAGAAAAGCGGTCCCAAAGTACAGAGTCAACTCAAGTCCCCCAAATTCATTGGGGATTGTATGACGGGACAGGAAATGGGGAGAGAGAGAGAGAGAGAGAGATGGGGAGTGAGTGACACGCAGCAAAAGTCGTCGGGGAACGGGATTCGAACCCGCAATGCGCTGTCGAGCAGCCTAAGTGCCCGGCCCGCTACGCCAGCAGGCCCAAGTCCAGTATTCTGAAGTCTAGAGGATTTTAGTGATTAAGGTGCGTTATAGTATTATGTGAACGAGCCGTTTGAACTCGTAACACGTGTGTCATTTCACTTTAATATCCGAGCAAGTAGCCTATACGTTTTTTTACTTTTACCAGCAACATGTGTACTTATTGTGGTCAGTGTGTGTGTGTGTGTGTATTAGTGGTGTGCGTGTGTGCGTTGTCTTTTCTAGTTTGTGTCAGAACAGCTCCTAAATCTGTCCAATAAGGGAATTTAGAAATGGGCACATTACCACAGAAAAGCATTCTATCATTGCAGAGAAAGAGGGGGGTCGGGGGGGGGGGTGTTGAAATCAGATGAAAGGGATAAATCGTGTGGACCAAAGAGAAAAAGCTAGTTTTAAGTAGGAAGTTTTAAAAAACGGTGGTTGTACAGAGAAGTATTGGAGGAGAAATGAGGTGAGACGGAACTATACATAATTGGTAGTGTGTCGGAGGAACCCTTAACGTCAATGTTTAAAAGTAAAATAAACCCCAGAAATATGTGTTGGAATAACAGATATGGACCTAAAGTAGAAACACTGGTGTGTGTGTGTGTGTGTGTGTGTGTGTGTGTGTGTGTGTGTGTGTGTGTGTGTGCGCCTGTGCATGTGCCTGTGTCTGCTATCCTCTACATTCTGTGTGTGTGTGCGTGTGCATGTGCACACGCACGTGTGTCTGGGTGAGTGGGAGCAGTGGTTCTGTGTCAGCAGCATTGCGTGGTGTGTGTGTGTGTGTGTGTGTGCCCGTGCCCTCAGTGAGCCTGTGTCTAATTACAGTGTAGGGTTTCAGTGTTTGAGTCCGTCCATCTCTCTGTTTAAACCGGGCTGAGGCAGCCAGACCCCACTGAGCCAAAGGTAAACCATACAGCTAATTAGACACCAGCCTCCATCCCTAGCTGCAGTCCACAGTCAGTCGAGTGTTCATTCGACTCTGGGAGTGCACAAATGGAACCTTTTTTCGTAAATTCGGGTCCATTTGTTCACTCCGGGGAGTTTAATGAACACCGGGTACAAGCAGAGAACAAGGGGCAGCGTCTGGAAAAAGAAAATGTCTTAATTTTTTTTTAATTTTTAGTCAGATTTAGAGTCTTATTATGTCAACGTAATGATACTCGTCAGGAAAACATGTACTCCACATTTCAACATGTTAATCCACAACAGTGGGACACAACCTTGCCCTGATCATGAGTGACGCAGAGGCCCTATACTTTCACCATATCAAAATCTGCATTCATGCTTTGGACTGGAGAGGGCACTATTTACAGATAAGGGCAGGGTAAGCCACCCTTTGGTGTCTACAGATGTGTTCCCTTCGTTTGTGCGTGCATGTGCCTGACGAACCCCCTGGAGGGTATCGTGCACCGAGGGATGGACCAAGGCAGGCAGGAAGGAAGGAAGGTAGGGAAGGAACAAGGTTGGAGGGAGGGGAGAGAGGGGAAGAGAAACAGAGGTGTTGATACCACAAACGGTCCTTTTTGCTTTGGTTAGCATGTCGGAGCACATTATTCATTATTCGTGGAAGTTCGTGCTGTATGTCAAAGAAATAGACCCCCAATTGTTGCAGGAAACAGCCTCCCCGGTCGTATATGTTCTGTTTTGTTAGTGCACGCGCAACTAAAATGGTGTGTGCACTGTGCAAACGACACGGACATGCGGCATCAAAGCGTTAGTCAAAAGGTGTGTTGATGAGACCCCCTAGCGTTTTCATTTTTATCCCCCAACGTGGACTCAATTTGCATATTGTAAACAAATGTAAACGGGGGAGAGAAGGTCATTGGTCAACCTGGGGCAACCCAATCTGCATAATTGGCTCCGGTGGTTCAAATTATAGCCTGCTGTTGCTCGGCTGATGGAGCGATCCAGAGAGAGAGAGAGAGAGAGAGAGAGAGAGATAGAAAAGGGAGGGGTATAATTATGGTCATATGCAGCCAATGGAAACGGGGCATTTTATTTGTTCCCTTCCCCTCTCCTCCCTGTCTCATTCCGTCCAATAGGATCCCACTTTGACGGCCAACAGCAATCAGAAATTCATCTGACTACGCCACACCTATAAGCCCCGCCCCTCCCCCTCCCCACCTCTCGCACATGAGGCGAGAGCAAGTAGAAAGAAGGGGCGAGAGAGACATAGTAAGGCAGAGAGAGAGAGAGAGAGAGAAGGGGGGAGATATGAGATGACCAAAGAGAGAGAGAGAGGAGATGAGAGATGACCAAAGCCAGCATGCCATCCGGGCATTGCTTTGAGAGGGCAGGCAGGCTCAGACTGTATGGACAGGGCGAGGGAGCCAGAGAGACAGTATAGCTCAAATGAGCAATAGGAGAAAGAGGAAATAGTGGGAGGGGGGGGAATAAGATGCCACTGCGACAGACAGTGTGACAGATCTGTTCGACCTGCAACAAACGCCATTTTCTCCTTCCTGCTCCTTCCCACACACTGGTAGAGAGAAAAGCCACATTTGCAGATCATACCTTATATCATTGGAGTACTAGAAACCGTTGCACCACAGAATCACCCAGAGCACCCCGAAATGAGGTGTGTGTGTGTGTGTGTGTGTGTGTGTGTGTGTGTGTGTGTGTGTGTGTGTGTGTGTGTGTGTGTGTGTGTGTGTGTGTGTGTGTGTGTGTGTGTGTGTGTGTGTGTGTGTGTGTGTGTGTGTGTGTGTGTGTGTGTGTGTGTGTGTGTGTGTGTGTGTGTGTGTGTGTGTGTGTGTGTGTGTGTGTGTGTGTGTGTGTGTGTGTGTGTGTGTGCGCGCGGAGAGGTTGGATAAGGGCACAGTAAATAAATCACAGGGGGCTCATTGTGAGAAGGTCACTGGCTGGCCCCTACACACACACACACACACACACACACACACACACACGTGTGCTCTGACAGGCCCCTGCCCCTCATTTCGGGGTGCTCTGGGTGATTCTCCTAGCGTAATGGCTTCTACCCCATTTCCAGTCTCCCCCTGTCTAAAAAGAAATCACACACGCACGCACGCGCACACACACACACACACACACACACACACACACACACACACACACACACACACACACACACAGAATCCAACAGTGGCTCACACAGACACACACACACACACACACCTGGCCAGCCAGGGCACTAGGGAAAGGGAACGGACGGAAAGCGGTCGGGTAAATACATGCCTCTCTCCAGATATTTCGTGTTTTGTGCGTCAGCGTTTGCCGTAGGAAATCTAGTCTTTGGGGCTGTTATTTTTAACTCATTCTTTATACTAACCGTACATTATTCAGTTCCATTGTCCACAGCACTATCTGTGTGTTTTTATTTATTTATTTTCAGCTGCTCTCTCTCGTGTGTGTGTGTGTGTGTGTGTGGTTTTGGTTGAATTTCTATATGCAAGCACACTTGTATGTTGTTCTTCCTCTACTGAGGCTGCTTGCCACCGTGCTTTTGGCCTGTGCTGAGTTGTAGCTGTTGCTTGTTGTTTGAGAGCTTTCGGGGTTTGCCAGGATGGGGACACGTACGTACGGTAAATGCTAATGCGGGCACCGCGTTGCCAGGTAGAGAGAGAGAGAGAGGTAAATTGAGCAAAGGATTGTGCGGGATGTTGTAATGTAGAGGTTGTTTCGATTTAGATTTATTGCAAAGCTAGTGATGAAACTCAACACAACTTAGAGGTGTGGGCGGGGCGGGGGGGAAAAAATGGCCACCCTGCATGGTGGTCACTCTCCTGGTGTTATTGGGTTGATTTGCTTGTACACATTTTGCTTGTATACACTGAAGCCCCTGAGCTTGTTTAAAGTATACGTCTTGGCAGCCTTTTGACTTATTATCTATATGTTTATAACATAGAATATTTATTCGTGATGCTATTGATAACATTATTAGTATATTGTATATTGTGTTTTAAAAAGTATACCTGCCTGTGTCTGAGTCAGCTACAGTGAGTCCGTGTGCCATGATGTGACTGAGGCCGGGGCCTGTTTTGCATAAGGCCTTTGACGGGAGATGATAGCCTAGCATGTGTTTTAATGTCCACAGGTTATCCTGAGTCACAGTGTTGCATTATGTGACACTCTTCATGTACTATACTGTATTTATGCCACAGAAATCACAGACAATTCTTTTTTTGCGTATATGTGTGTATTAAGAATGAGAGAGGAAGAAAGAAATAGAAGGGAATGGTGTGTGAGTGAGTGTGTAGCGCATGTGTGTGCATGCGTGAGCTTGCGTGCGTGAGCCAGATAGAT
This sequence comes from Protomyctophum bolini, assembly GCF_963924005.1. NCBI lineage: Eukaryota > Metazoa > Chordata > Actinopteri > Myctophiformes > Myctophidae > Protomyctophum > Protomyctophum bolini. Next base: position 5,983,030 of record NC_137882.1, on the reverse strand, counting down.
AGAGAGAGAGAGAGAGAGAGAGGGATGCACACGTCTGTCTGGATTTCTATCTGTCTGTGGAGGGTGTCGAGTGGGAGGTGCCATCAATCATTCCCAATAATTTACATTCAGCCATTCGTATCGCTTGGACACCACTGGTGGGGGGAGAGTCACGGCATTTGCATATACGGAAGGAGTGACTGTTGAAAATCTGTCAGAACAAAGTCAATTTATGGCTGCGAGGATGTGTATATATATATATTTGTGTGTGTGTGTGTGTGTGTGTTTGCTCAACGTGAGTCACCAAGGGTGTGTGTGTGTGTGTGTGTGTGTGTGTGTGTGATGCTTGTGATGCCTTCAAAACACTGCTTTTTTTCTCGCAGCTTAACGTATTTTGTTCATTACCGTTACTGTTTGCTGTTATAATTTAAGCGTAATATTTTTATTAAGTAAGAAGTTATTCTGATTAGTATAATCATTGATTTGCTATTGTGTGTATGTTCAGTATAACTGCCAGGTCTCCTCGTCAACAAACAGAAAATACATTTTCAGGTGGGATGAAGTCCATCCAAGCTAGAAAAAGAACCCATTTTGTTAAATTGTATACATTTCCAATTCCTTTTTTTTTTTTTTCCTACTCATTACATTGTGTCATTACTTCCAATGTCATGTGTTTTCCTGTAACCTGCATGCATGAAATTGGCATCCCAACCTGAAAATGTATTTCATGTTCACTAAAGAGCCGGAGAGACCAGGCAGAGCCCTGTTACTGAACAAATAAAACAACGTAGAATGATTCCATATCAGAATATAGAGCTATTTAGCACTGCTTTTAACCAAAAGAAAAAAAAAAGATCACTTCTATCCCCTTCAATTTCTGTAACACTTCCAGTAACACTGGTCATATTTCAAGTCAAAGGTGGGTTAGACCAAACATGAAGATATTTCACTGTACGACAAACATGATCTTTTGAAAACCAAACAAAAAATAAACAACGGTACAAACGGTACAGACCTATGGATATAAAATATGGGATGTTGGGGACAAACTATGTGCCACAATTTATCAAACACGTTCTCCCTATAGCTTTCCATTTGACTTTTATTATCCAAATCCTGTACACAATTCTCCCTGTTGCAAAGGAAGCAACAGCTGGTGCAGAATCTCGTAGTTAACTTCCGCCTGCATGTGTGTTCGTTCGGTTTTTATTTTATTTTTTTATGTGAACACATTTCCCCTTCCTTCACTCCTCGTGTAATAACTCAGCTGGCAGCTGGAGATCTGAGCTCACACACACGCTGCCACATCAGAGAGCCCAAGGTCTTCCTGTGTTACTGTGTGTGTGTGTGTGTGTGTGTGTGTGTGTGTCGTCTGGTGGTGACGTTTTGAAGGAAACTGACGATCTGCAAGCTCACGACACGTGGCGCTGTGACACGTTGTGAGCTTGTAGATCGGCTATTTCCAGTGTGCGGCAAACAAACTGAGCTACATGGCGATGCCTTACCTTTGAAAATGTCACCAAGAAAAACCTAGAATCCTCTCACCTCTCTCTCTCTCTCTCTCTCTCTCTCTGACCTTGCCCCAGTCTCAACCTCTCTCTCTCTCTCTCTCTCTCTCTCTCTCTCTCTCTCCCTCTGACCTTGTGTTGCTCATGTGTTGGGGAATGTGTGGAAATCGGGAACACCTAACTACGGGGCTTAAGTGTAATCATGCATTTAGCTGCAGAAATGTCCTGGCGTGCTGTTATTACCCTCCCCTTGGAAAAAGAGAAATAAGGCCTCCAACTAACATGAATTGCGGGGGATATTACCGTTGAGATCAATTTCCACGTCTCTTGACAGTGATATTCATTCCCTCAGACTTGAACAAATATTTATGTCTGGGGCAGAAAAAAAATCAAAAGCTCTAGATTGAGGAATAAAAAAAACAAAACTATAATGTATGAATTTAAACTGGCATTTTTTGTGCTGAATAATTCACATGGCTGTGCATTAACAATATTTTCAGTCCATTCAAGGATCCAAGGATATTTCTGTAGAATGACCGAACCTGGCAGTTTGAACAAACAAAAACAGAGGAAAAAATGGAAATGAGACGTAAACATCAACGTGTGTGAGTCAAACATGGGATGTTGGCAATAGCGTTTTAAGTTGAAGTTTGCATGTGCATGTGTTGAGAGAGAAACGTTTGCACTCTTATTTGAATCGCGTACTTACTATAACATCACACACTAACATACGTACCGTAACAAATGGTCGATCCATAGTGATCAAATTTACCAAAAGAAAAGGTGTAAAGGTAGTCACTATAGAGAACAGCCAGATCCAATTTACAAAATGTACAAACAAACCAGAGAACACAGTATAGTGGGAAGTGAATACAATATGCAGGTACTCGATGTACAATAATATGAATTCATATTTTCTTTTTAAACATGCCTCCCGACCGCCTGCAGAGAAATGCAGACCCTGGCCACTATACCGCCCCACAGGGCATATACACAAGACTGATTGGGAATTTTACTCCTGGACGTGGACGAAATGTAACCAAAATGGACCCATATATACACACCGTTGCTCTGACTGACTTTAAATTCACACTGTGGGTTACATTGCAGAGAGCATTAGCATGCAGTGTGACAGCTGTGGACGTCTCCGCCCAATAGGGGGCAGTGTGTAACCAAGTATGAGGGCCGGCCGCTGGCAGCTGCTCATTGGTGGAAGGAGCAACTGGGGCCGGCGAGGAAGAGGAGGAGGAGGGGGAGGAGGGGGGAGGAGGAAGAGTGGGAGGGAGGGAGGAGGGGGCAGGGAGCGCGTGTGCTATTGTTAGGAGGGCTATTGTGAAATGGGAAGGAAGCGACAAACAAGGCGGTCTTTAGCTCTGCTTATAGAATATGTTAAAGCGATGTCAGAGATGCAGCACAGGAATTATTTGCTTTATCATAAAGCGTGTTTATGACACGTGCAACCGTAAATATGCATGTTTTCACAAATGTAGCCCCCTCTCCCCTCCTCCTCTCTCTCTTTTTTCTTCTCCTCTTTCGCCCTCTGCTCTTCCCTCCTTTCCTTCCCTTCCCCTTCTCTTCCTCCTTGGCTTTGTGCTAACAACACAAAACAACATTTTTTTATTTTTAATGCGACAAACCAACCACTGAATGTTTTGGAGACATTAGTCGGCCCCTCCTTTCTCCCCTCTCTCTCTCCCTCTCTCTCTCTCTCCCTCTCCCTATCTCTCTCTCTCTCTCTCTCTCTCTCTCTCTCTCTCTCTCTTTTCATCTTCATCAAATCCTGTTTCTAATTTCTGTGGATTTCCTGCCAAGAGTTGCCACGGTGCTGACCCGCTTTAACTCCAACCTCCAACATTATAATGTTCTTAATATCCCAGATTACATTTTTATTTGTCCAGCCTTTAAGCCCTATAGCTCTTCCACCACAACATGTGAAATTATTTATGCAATCAGCCACACAGCTATGACACACGCACGCACGCGCCACGCACACACACATGTACACGCACGCTTACACACACACACACACACACACACTCTGTGACTGGGGCCTAGCTGACATAAAACTGAACATCTTATGCAGATGTCCTGAGCGCCCTCCCCCCCCTGCCCCCCCCCTCTCTCCTCTTTACAATTAGAAAGTGAGGGAGCGCCCATAAAGGTGACGCTATACGGGGGAGGGCAGTTAATGAAAGAGGGGATTATGGGTAAAGGCGGAATCAAGGGGAGATTATGAAAGGACATGCAAGCTCGCTTAGACAAAAGATCTCACTGACAAGGCCTGCTTAGTGTACACGCACACGCACACACACGCACACGCACACACACACAGTCCTAAAGAAACGGCACCTACAGTATAGTATAGGGGGTGGAGGAGAAAAAAAAGTAATAATTGTGACATCCACAGTGAAGCATTTAGAAGAGATGCCCCCCCCCCCCCCCCCCCCGCTGAGTTCAATGGTGACTTCAGTTTCTTCACATTCAAGGTTACTCATCATCATGACTGAAATAGCAGGTCTCATTATACTGTAACCGCGGCTGTATAGTGTATATAGCATTATTACTGTATAGCCACCATTATACGCCTGCACTTTATGTTCACCTCCAAACTGTCTTAGCCACATTGTAAAGAAAAATGCCATTTAGATGCCATGCTTTTATAGACACATTGTTTAGCTCGTGTCCTATAGCCCATTTTGGGGGCAGGGAACCCCTTTTGGTGTTAGCATTATGTTATGCTTTAGCTATTGGAAAAATAGCAGATCTACAAGCTCTACAGATCTACGAGCTTGTAGGTCTGCTATTTTTGAAAAATGGAAGAACGACTGACATATAGAAACATAGCCTTTTCAGAAAACTGTCAGGATGTATAGAAGACATTCTTAGAATCTGATCAAAATGGTCTAGGGGTCGGGTTAGGGTGCATATTACTGATTTCCAAGTGTATTGTTTGGTCAGATGCTATAGGTTCTCTGTTTAGTGTTTACCTGTGGTCCTATAGTTTACTGAGGCACCACACTGTCTCTCTGCATGATTATCATTACCTAGATAAGATACTCTGGATAAGAGAGTCTGCTAAAGGCCTACATTGTGCCAGTGCTTCTCAAACCTGTTCACGTCAAGGACAATAATTATTAGGCTATGTTAGCGATGTTTATCGCTGTTTATTCCATGTTGAGTGTTTTTCTATGCAGTGGAACTCAGTGGAAACAACACGCTTAGGCTCCTTTGTGTTCATCCATGTCGGCGGTTTGTATTGTTGTTTTAACCCATTCTGACCTGAGATCAGATTCATACGAGGTTTCCACTGGACACACACTGGTTCTGATTAAGCCATTCTGACCTGAGATCAGATTCTAAAAAATGTCAGTCGTTCTTTGATTTTTCAAAAAATAGCAGACCTACAAGCTCGTAGCGCGCCACTCGGTGGCGCGCTATGAGCTTGTAGATCTGCTATTTTTCAACAGCTAAAGCATAACAGTGCTAACCCCAAAATGGGTTCTCCGTTCAGAATGGGTTAAATGCAGAAGAATTCTATTCTCTATTGCATATTCTGAATGTATTTGTAAACTGCATGTTTTGAAATGGGTTCACGACTGTACTTGACCTCTGTATTGCCAAGCAAGGCTAATGGCCTCTGAGCGCTGCGTTGAATTGTTAAATATTGGCCTACAGAAACATCATTTTTTTTTATTAGCACAAAAACTAATCGTACCTGTACGTACCTGACTTTTCAAGGACAATTTGAGAGGCGAAAACACAATGTGGTGTAGTGAAAACGACGACAAAGACAAACATTACAAAAGCTGTAGAAAAACACACATACAAGCACGCACGCACGCACTATTAAAATGAAAAAAATCTCATTAACTCACTGTAGCCTACTATATTGGGTTACAATAGGTATGATATTTTACAATTGGTGTTTCATTATCTCAGACAGGTGTGTGTGTGTGTGTGTGTGTGTGTGTGTGTGTGTGTGTGCACGCGCGTGTGCGTGCAAGAAGAACCTCCACCCCAAACGTTAGCTTTGGTGCTGTAACTATAACAGGCTATAAACGGGCCACTTTACGGTTGGCGTGTACTTCTTGAACCGTAGGTCGTACTGTAAAAATTTCCCTGGAGAAATGTTCCCTGGATTCCTCCGATCAGAACGCAACGCCCCATATAGGCCACATCCATTTCTATAAAACAGTTAATTTAAGTAATCACCACCTCGCTCTATTGACTTACATAGCCATGGTTACTAACGTAACCTCCACTTTTTGCTACTACTATTTACATATATTTTGTCCCCCACTCGGTCACATGATCTCTGGAGTCATGTGACATGCATGTATCATTTAGATTGACTCACATTCCATTCCCATTAGTCAATGATTGCCTTCCAAAGTTTGCCTTCCTGTAACATTTAAGCCTGAAAAAAAAGGATTCTGAAAGAATATATGTTCAATTTTTATTTTTTTTAATGCCGCATTTTCACTATTTTTCAAAAATAGCAGACCGACAAGCTAATATCTTGTAGATCTGCTATTTTTCAATAGCTAAAGTATAACGTGATGCTTAAAACACCAAAAGGGGTTCCCGCCCAAAATCACTCGTCGCCATCACCAGTTCAGTGGCTGAATTTGTAGGCTACTCGAGAACTGCCGACCGTTCATTTCAACAGAGAACCGTCAGTGTAAAATCGTTATGCATAACATCGTCCGCGAATGTTATTTAATTCACCCAAAACATCAACGTTGTAACCCGGCGTTCATTCATAGCGTCTATATGGTTGTGAGCCAAAGCAAATCGAGCTCGTTTTAATCAAAAACTCAGCCGAGTTAACTGGGTTCGAAAACAATCCGTTCCCCCATCATACTGTACATCATAAGCCAGTGGACTTTTCACTTTTTTTCCTGTTTACTTCATCGCATGGCAAACCGCAGACATAAACTGTGTTTGTCTGTGATATGCGCGTGTCTTAACCCTTTCTGACCGGGCACCCATTTTGGTGTTGGCATCATGTTATGCTTTAGCTATTGAAAAATAGCAGATCTACAAGCTCGTATCGCGCCACCGAGTGGCGCGATACGAGCTTGTAGGTCTGCTATTTTTGAAAAATTCGAAGAACGACTGACATTTTTAGAATCTGATCTCAGGTCAGAATGGGTTAATCAGACCAGTGTGTGTCCCGTGGAAACCTCGTATGAATCTGATCTCAGGTCAGAATGGGTTAATATGTCCGTCTGCCTTTTTGTGTGTGTATGCATATTTGTCGTGTAGTAGCCTACTTTCATGTACACCTCACATTGTGCATCTGTTTATGTTTGGACCGGGGGTAAGTTCTAGGCTTAGGATCCTCTGGGACATTAACCCATTCTGACCTGAGATCAGATTCATACGAGGTTTCCACTGGACACACACTGGTCTGATTAACCCATTCTGACCTGAGATCAGATTCTAAAAATGTCAGTCGTTCTTCGATTTTTCAAAAATAGCAGACCTACAAGCTCGTAGCGCGCCACTCGGTGGCGCGCTACGAGCTTGTAGATCTGCTATTTTTCAATAGCTAAAGCATAACATGATGCTAACACCAAAATCGGTTCCCGTTCAGAATGGGTTAATTGTATAGCAGCCGACGTGAAGTCCACATATCATCCCTGGCGGTTCCTCAGTGTTGCCATCCGGGTTCTAACTTCTGGGTTCTCAACCCCTATAGAGTACACAGGCGTACACTTATACTGGCTCGCAGACAGACACACCAGAGGACAAGCTGAGGAGTATATATACCTGCTGCTACAGTGAGTTGCCTATACAGACAGACAGACAGACAGACAGACAGACAGACATATACTGGTCTCTTTAAGCAGAGTGATAAGCACTTGGCCTCCGATGCTGAGCAGGGAGCAAATTGAAAGTGAAGATTGCCTTCCCATAGAGTTTATCTTTTCCCACTAAAACAGGGGGAGCGGGCGGCTACGACTACACCTATTGATTTTGCAATTTCAGCAAATTAAGAAGGAGACAGCCGGACCTATTAGAGAGCTGTCTGTGGCTAGGACTAGCACGAACTGGCCTGGCCACTGAGGTTGGGGGAGGGGGGGTAATTTAGAGAGAGAGAGAGAGAGGTGTTGAAGGAAAGAGTGAAGAGAAAAAAAGAGAGAACATATTTTAGAGGGCACTATATATATACTGTATATATAATATTAGGTACATAAGCTGCTCATCTCCTGATGTAATGACACATAATACGTTACCTGCAGCAGCTGCGGCAGGCTTACAGGGTGCACGTTTAGAACTGATGTTTAAATATAACGCCAGGCAATCAGCTTGGAGGGAATTGCCTACGCATGTGGCCGGCCAGCCAGCCTTCTGGATTCCAGTAATAAAGGAAGCTAAAGGCCAATCTGTAGCGCTCTAATATCCACAGTAATATCCAGCGCAATATGAAGAATAATGACAGGAATATACGCTATTTTTGCAGAAGGGGGGGGGGGGGGGGGGGAAGAGAGAGAGAGAGAGAGAGAGAGAGAGAGAGAGAGAGAATTACTTTATACATGTGCTAAAGCAGGGCTGTATTTCTACTGTACAAAGTGTACAGAAGAGTCTATGGGACGATTGTGAACATTTCATGTCACAATTATTGTGGCCAAAATAACTGTGATTAACGATATTATCGCGATAATGAAAACATGCCTATAAAACCCTTAAAATGCCACTTTTGTTGACCACTCACATCCCAGCATCCCATATTCTGGGAGGGAACATTAGCCAGCATTAGCATTATAGTCAGTATCACGTCAGTATCGTAGTCATTATCCTAATCCAGTCATTATCACGGTCAGTATTATGGTCAGTGTCACGGCAGTATCATGGTCAGTATCATGGTCAGTATCATGTCAGTACCATGGTCAGTATCATGGTCAGTACCATGGTCAGTATCCTAATCCAGTCAGTGAAATTCTGCTCATTTCAGCAAAGAGATTTGGTGTAGATGTAGAAGAAAAAAAAAAGCAGCCCAAGTATGGAGCCTCAACCCATGTCCAGTACATGACGGACAATTTCACGATAAATTAAAATCTCTATACGAGTTGATTACTGTGACCGTCTCCCGGAGATAAAACGTTTTGTTCACCTTCTCAGGAGGTCAGTATAGATTGTGCCGTTTCAGAGGAAGCAAACCGTCCAAGTGCTCCAGAGCCTCATGTACGTTAATGGGCAGGGGGTGAATCTTTCTCAATTCCTTTATCTGATTGGGTTATCACTGCCTATATGACTCCCACATTGGAGTTTTAATATGGGAAATTCAATAGGCAGAGTGATGGATGGTTTCTCTAGTAATGTCTGCACATTTTTCATACTGAATTTTTTTTTTGTCCTTTTTTGGTGGTGGTGGGGGGGGGGGGGGGGGGGGGGGGCATTAAAAATGATGAAATATGAGAGTTTTTTTTATTGATCATTAGTCTCTGGACCGCACCTGCTGCACCAATTTGTTTCCAATGAAAATTGGCATTAAGATTCATATTTGGCATCAGGAACGGCCCAACCTGCTCGTTATTCATCCAATAACCAGTGGAATTAGGAAGACAAAGAGAAATACAAGAAACCCAATTTGTTCCAATTTCCTCCGTTCTGATTATTTCTTAACATTTTCTTTCTTTTTTCCTTCTGTCCTCAGACCCACTTTGCAATGAATTTTAAACAGGTGCCCAAAGGCTGTGTGTGGCTGTGTGTGTGTGTGTGTGTGTGTGTGTGTGTGGCAGATCTAAACGCACCACATAACACATATAAAGACAGTGGGAGAAGGGGGGAGGGTTTCTCACCCACTTCACTTTACCCAGTAGGTGAGAAATGCTTTTTTTTTTTTTTTTTTTTTACATCATCTCACCCAGGGATATTAAACAAGCTAATTGGCAAACGTGCAAAATACATTCCTATTCTCTCTGTCATGCACATGTTTCTTTTACGTTGCGTGTGTGTGTGCGTGCACGTGCGCGTGCATGTCAGAATGAGGGGATATGATTGGGTAGAACTAGAAGCCTCTACTGGGAGCTCAACAAGCTAATTCATTGATTGCCTCTTGGAAGTGACGGCTTGCTAATTGTTAGGTAATTAACATGGCAAGCTGTAATTATGTTCGCCTAAGGACCCCGATTAGTGTTTCTGCATGTCTTATGGGCGCAGAGGGGCTGTATCTCTCTCTGTGTGTGTGTGTGTGTGTGTGTGTGTGTGTGTGTGTGTTTGTGTGCGTGTATGCGTGCATGCACTGTGTCAAGGCCTATCTGTTGGCTCAGGGACAGATGGCACATTGTCAAAAGCTGACATGTTTTGTTTTCCCTGATGTGTGTGTGTGTGTGTGTGTGGGTGTGTGGGAGGGGGTATGAGTGAGAGAACGAGTGGTGCCCACCAGGGACTTGTCCTTTTGTTTCAGCATCGTTAATTAAGTGCTAATTGAGTGTAATTATTTACATCATGGCACGGTGAATGGAGATGTCAAGTGGCAGAGGCACCGGGGGGGTGGGGGTTGGGGCGGTTGGTGGGACGGGGCGGCTGAGAGCCAACAATCTGTTGATGGAAACACCCACCGGCAGCTGATGAGGAACAATTAGCAACAAGCTTTATTCAAAGAACATTTGTTTTAGCGCTCCGTTTGATCTATTTGTCGCTGTTGGGCCGAAGCCTTACAGTATATACAGTATCTCCATTTCTTATACGCTTTTTATTAAATAGCTGACTACAGGCCTCGCAATGCGTTGTTTCCCGAAATGTAACAGGTTTTTATGAGGCGTTCCACCTGACAGCGAGAGTATGTAATCACTTGAGTTGTTCCATTTTTTATATGAGTTTGGCTTATTAGTACTTTAGTGTATAGTAAAATATATCTTGTGAGAATAGAAAAAGTAGTGCATGTATGAGTGGGAAGGCAGAGACATGGGGTTGGGGGGGGGGGGGGTCAGACAGGAGGAGAATGAGATGAGGCAGTATCTATCTAGTAGTGTGTTAACACCTTCAGCTAATCAACATGACACAATATAGGCTCGCCTCACCAAAACACACGCACGCGCACACCCGCGCACACACACACCCTCGCGCGCGCGCTCGCACACACACACACACACACACACACACACACACACACACACACACACATCCTTCAAGCCGCAAGCCTGAATGACAAATATCCCGGTTATCTGTTTTATTTATATATATATAAAGTATGTATATATTACTGTAAATGCGTACATGTAAGTCCATATAATATTTATTAATTGCTGTTTGCTCTCAACTGCCACTTTATTTTAAAACAAAACAAAAAAAAAACCCAACCATATACATGAATAAATGCCAGGTTTATTTGTCGGAGAACCATCTCCTCCCAACACTCCTCCCAGTCGCTACATCTTCATCAGTAGACCGCTGAACCGGCAAGCAACTTGGGAAGTGGCCACACTCTTTGGCTCCTCGTCGTGGTCGAGATAAACCAACGGCAATGAATCTTGATCACTGGCCACCCCCCCTCCGTGTCCCCCTCCAGAAACCCCCTCAAACGTCCCGTCCTGAACCCCCCCGCTGCCGTCTCCTGAAATCTGACCACGTGGAGCGCGACCGAACGCACATATTTGTGTGGTTGCAAGTTTTCGGTAACGAAGACGAACGGTGGCCTGAAAAAGAATTGGCCGTGAAATAATGCCTCGTTGGCTGAAATGTCATTCACGACGACGAAACCAAAAATAAAACTATAAGGTCTGCAGTCTTTATAAATATAGGCCTAATCACATTACATCACACGACTGTGTTTTAAATAAACGGGAACACATATTCATGTTCGGTACTACTGTATAGAGACTAAATCATTACAGTAAAAGAGAACCACACGAATATTGATATAGAAAATGACAAAATGATGGACTTGTAAACGGCACGCTACGCTTGTCCTACAAAACGCTTACTGTTAGCTAGTTTCATTTTTGAAAAGTAACATTTATTACCGGTATTATTATTATTATTTATTTGGGGTATAACATTGCTCACGGTTGTTTATCATAAAGTCTTGTTCATGTCAACAATACACATTCTGGCTTCCTTCTGAACAAACTCCCCATTGCAGTTAGAATGGTACATCATCTATCTTCAGACTCCACCTCAGCCCTTACAGTAGCACTTAACCTATGGCCTACTGTAGATGTGTAATATGACCATGCAGACACATCATGGTCATTTTATTCTGCATGTGTGTTCTTTCCTGACCACAATGTGAAAGAAAATGTTAATTTACATAATATAGCATGCTATTTAGAGACAGACGCCAGGTTCACTGTTCACCTGGTATCCTTTAGTTTCAATGTACATATTTGTGTTTTGACAGTAGTATAAGTGTTTAGACTCATTTCTCTCTGCATTTGATGTATTACCTGTGTTTACCTTTTCTTATTATATGTCGCTCTGCATATAAGAGCGTCTAAGTTGGTACTATATAATTTGTAATCAGTCATTTCACACCATATTGTGATTTGATATTAGTTTAATAAATAATGCTCTGAGCACAGTGACAAAACGGAACAAAGACAGCCCTGATTGTGTGCAGGAAGACTTCAGACTGAATAGTGAATGAATACTATACTTTGTGTGTGTGTGTGTGCGTGTGCGTGTGCGCGCGCTCTCATGTGCGCACGTGTGTGTGTATGTGCATACAGTAAGTGTGTCTGTCTGTGCATAATATATGGTTGTGCATGCATGTATCTGTCAGTTTGCATATCTGCATCCATGTGTGTGTGCGTGCGTGCGTGCGTGTGCTGGAGGGGGTAGTGTTCTCTCCTCTGGTCAGAGGTGGAATTAATTTCGGCTGGCAGTCCCACGCTGCGGTCATTTGGTTTAAAAGGAGGTGTTATTATCTTGATTTGGCCGTAACGGCTGGGGACGGGACGCCCTCCTCCTCCGACAGGCAGCCAGACACTCTCCTCTTAAAGACAAAGAGACTGAAGACTCCATGCTTCTTTCATCTGGCTACTGACGGATATAGAAGTGGACAGTCCAAGGAATAGAAGCAACACACAAGCATTGTTGTGACTATATATATAGGGATGTCCCCAACGCTTTTTTGTTTTCTGTGCTCCCCATCCGATTCCGATCATTTTGATTTTGAGTATATCTGCCGATACGGATTTTTTTCCCCTCGATCTGATATTTATATTTTTATAGAACAACATATCCACAATAGTATACAATATCCAAAACCACAGATGATATCCAGTCTAATATCATAATATGGATATCATGTTGATACTAGGGAAGTTCCGATCACGTCTTTTTTAGCTCCCGATCCGATTCTGATCATTTGAAAATGACGTGATCACCGTGGGCCCTGATCCCGGACATGTTGAGAACCAGTAGGATATACTGTGTACACGCGCACACAAACAAACACACATGCATATATAGTATATAGGCACACAAACAGTACACCCACATACACTACAGTAGTCAGGGAGGGTCTGGTTATGAAGCAAATGTATTATGTTTATTGTCCAAGAAACAGCATAAGCCTCTATTCCATTAAATCAAAGATCTATCTCGGTGGAGGCCTTGACAAAAACACCCAAATGACCACATAGCTCATTTGAAATACCAGCCATCTGCCAAGGGGGGTTCCTTTCAGCGGCCCAGGCATTTGCATAACCCAAAGATGATTATTTTCCTCTCCTATGAAAGTTGAAATGACTGAATAATTATAATGTAGTGGATTAGAACGAGGGGGGGGAAAAAAACATGCCTTGATGTCAGACAAGATTGCTGAGTAGTCACTATAATCACCGCTTAGGTTTTTAACCCATTCTGACCTGAGATCAGATTCATACGAGGTTTCCACTGGACACACACTGGGTCTGATTAACCCATTCTGACCTGAGATTAGATTTAAAAAAATGTCAGTCGTTCTTCGATTTTTCAAAAATAGCAGACCTACAAGCTCGTAGCGCGCCACTCGGTGGCGCGCTATGAGCTTGTAGATCTGCTATTTTTCAATAGCTAAAGCATAACATGATGCTGAACACCAAAACGGGTTCCCGGTCAGAATGGGTTAATCAGAGTGAAATATGAGACATAAATTATTGCCTTTCATGCAAACTTGTGTTTATGCATCGGGCGCATTGCAAATCTAATTTTTCTAGCATTTTTAAGAGGCTTAAAAGATAGTTATTTTTGTTGAGGGGCCTCTGAATTAAAAATTTGTTCGGGTATAGTTTAACTCATGGGGATTTGGTTCAATACTGAACTATACTGAGTGTTTTTCTCAGAATTATATATTTTGAACTTGGGATAACCTGCCCTTGCTACAGTACAGGCCTAACAATGCACAACAATGCAATGCCAGGCGTTTGATGACAGCCCGCCGCATGAATCACTTGGGATATAATACTGATAATCCAATCAATCTTTATTTATGGAGCATGCATTTACAACAATCAAGTGCTGTACAGAATGAGACATAACATATCAACATAGTCACATGGCATACATACTGTAAGAAAGCATATCAAATGGAAATAGAACACAAACAAAATGTGATTTAAAAGTTAATGGAATAAAAAAGCATGACTTGAGTTAAGATTTTAAAACCTCGATAGCCTGAACACTTTTTTTTATATGTTTTTTTATGGCTTTCGCCTTTATTTTATATTTTTGAGTGGTGCAACCACTCCTACAACCAACAATGTCTGTGTGTCTGTGTTCACCCACCTATGTGATGTTAATGAGCACCAGTAGGGGCGCTAGAAACAGAGAGAGAGAGAGAGAGAGGAGGGGAGAGGGAAGGGGAGTTGCACCACTCAGTTCACACAGGTGTGATTTTTATGGAGGGACAGACAGTAGGCTGACAGGAAATGGGGAGAGAGATGGGGGGGGGGGGGGAGACATGCAGTTAGGGCCGTCAGGATGGGGAGTCGAACCCGCGGCACACTGCCAGACTGGATTACCAGCCACGGTGCCTGGACCGCTGAGCCACGGCCCAGGCCTGCCTGAACACGTCTAATGTGGACGCACGCAGGCTGTTCCAAAGCAACAGTAGCCTAAAGGCGCGGTCGCCGGTCACCCTTACGGTACTTGTTCGATGAGTTTGGGGATCCACTATAGGAGCATCTTGTTGGCAGACCTCAGTGCACTCTGAGATGTAAAGCCCTGACCACACCAAAGGGTCACCATGTGACTCCTTGGGTCCAAACGGTTAACACTGAAACCGCCTTGACCCTTTGGTGTGGTTTGGGGCCATTGAATTCCATGTGTTGAATCACTAGGGGTCAACGTGGGTCAACGTGCAACAAGACATCACACCACAGGGACGTTGGTGTGGTTATAGGGCGTAAGGGTGCAAACGTTCAGTCAGATATGAAGGGCTCAGCCTGTGTTAAGATGTATATTCATTAATCAAATCAAATTAGCATAACATGTTTTCTAAACAAAATGACAGGGAGCGAATCAAGGGGCGGCTATTAGACGTAATGTACCTTTAACTCGCTGCTCACATTGTAAGTAACAGATCTATATGCATCAGTATAAACTATTATAGTATCTTAAGGAATGGTGGGTTGCAAACAGTGGGTTGTTAAATAAATCACACATGCTGATACTCTGGGGGGGGGGGGGGGGGGGGAGAATAAAACAACACAAAGAGGCGATTCATACATTTATTTTCAAGAGCTTTCGGCCATGAATGTGAACGATAGTTTTAATATCACAAAAAGGGCCTCTGGTATTCCAGGACTGAAGATTAATTTATACTTGTCGCTTGGCCAAAATCTACACATCTGCCGTCAGCTTCGTGTTGTTTTTGGCGAGCAAAATCGACGCCATGCGACGGGAGTAGGCATTAGATAAGAAGATGCCGTGAGCCTGGATAAGGAAAGAAAAAAAAAAGAAAAGTGGCGCACACAGGCAACAACATTGGCTTTATCTCTGGAGCTTTGCTCCCCCACGCTTTTAAACACAGCAAAGTCTATGATGTCCATGTCCATGCACCTTTCTTTTTATTCTTAAACAAAGCATCAAAAAGCCGGATCCATTCTGCCGGGATCTCTTACAAATTTCATACATCCGACCATATCGAAAGACGCGCGCACACATCGTGAAAAACAACAACACGCCACCCGAAGACAGACGGACAGAGAGGGGAAGGAATAGAGGGACGGACGGACAGACGGACAGAGAGGGGAAGGAATAGAGAGACAGACGGACAGACGGACAGAGAGGGGAAGGAATAGAGAGACAGACGGACAGACGGACAGAGAGGGGAAGGAATAGAGGGACAGACGGACAGACGGACAGAGAGGGGAAGGAATAGAGGGACGGACGGACAAATGGACGGATACATTTCTCCTCCGTCTCCTTTTGGTGGTTTCTTTCAACTGGGGTATTAGTAATCAGAGAGAGAGAGAGAGAGAGAGAGACACAGACACACACACACACACACACACACACACACACACACACACGCGCGCGCCACAGCCGCCACACGCACAGTCTTTATAGCTGCAAATTGGTTTTCACCTCTTCCCACAGCGATCCTGTCCTGCCAAATCCGCCCGTGATGTATCATTATCACAACTTTGGGTGGAAATCCATAGAATCAATAGGTTTAGTCAGGGAAACTCACGCCTGGGATTGCTTACACGCTGCGAGGCTTGTTCCAGCACACTAGCAAGGCCCTATCCCGCCATGGGCTGCCGTTAACACACACACACACACACACACACACACACACACGCACACACACACACATGCACCCGCACAAAATGCATTATGGACGCATGTCATTACTATAAACACAGGCAGCTCACAAAGGCAAACGGACAAAAGCATAGACATAAATTATACTGTTAAAACACCTTATTCACATTTTGTTAGCTGCTCTTGTATGTATGTATGTACCAATGTATTTAAAAGGGGGGCTTTTTTGTAAAAGCCCAGCCCACAATACCTTCATATATTTAAAAATAATTCCAAAATAAGGTTACCAGTGAAGGGCAACATGCCTATTCACTGGGGACTATATGGAAGGCAGAGGCGTCCACCCCCCTGAGTCCAAGTTAGACTGTATGTATATGTATGTATGTATGTACTGTACAGTATGTATTAATTATCCATCCACCCATGACAGCGTCGGGCGGTTGTGCCCAAACGTTTGACGTGTCGGGTATACTTTACATGCATGTGACAGCACATGTTGTGGGACAGTTAAAATAGCCAATCTACAAGCTCACCACGTATCGATCTAGATTCCAAAATAGTAAAGGCAAAGTAGTTCAGCGATAAGGGGTTTAGCATGGACGAAAATAGGGCCCATAGTCTTTTGAATAACACACCATTTAGTCTTAGTCATATTTAGTCTTCTGAAAAACCTTAGTCCACTTAGTCTTAGTCAACAAAATGAACACCATCCATCCTTCTTTCCATCCTCCCTTCCTTCAGTGTGTGTGTGTGTGTGTATATCAGGTCATTAGGGTGTGGTGGTCAGTGGATGGCGGGCGGTCGTCTCTTCACATGTAATTACTGTCCGGTAAACAGGTCAGCAGGGCTAAAGTCCAGCCACAGCTGCTGGAGCTTTCACACGCGCACGCACGCACATGCACGCACGCATGTGCGCACACACAAGCACGCACACAAGCAAGCACGCAGACCTTGTTTCTATATACTCGCGAGGACGTCAACATTTTAGGACGGCATTGAAAATGCCGTCCTAAACTTCTGAAGAATTGATGGAAAATCTGCGCTTTTAGATAAAAAATTTTTCTCCAACTCGTAATCAATTTAACTCTAGTTAACCCCCTAAACCTAACCTCTAAATGCCTGATCCTAACATGAATCCCAACATGAGACTTTACCTAATTGTAAACCTGATTCCTCAAATCTTGTATAAGCCATATAAGACAACCATTGCTCTTGTGAGGACCTGGAAAATATTGTCCTCACAACAAGGATCTATTTCTCCAATTCTACTATACTAGTGGGGACATCTGGCCCTCAACACACACACACACACACACACACACACACACACACACACACACACACACACACACACACACACACACACTAGCTGTGGCTCCTGAGCTCTCACAGAGCTATTGATTGGTGGGGGCTGTGACATCTCCTAAGCCATGTCACCCTTGTGAAAGAAGCCTCCAAATTGACCAATAATAAAGTGGTGGAAGTTGTAGTGCCAGTCTCCTGGGAGCCGTCCATGTGTGCGCCATGTCACTGTGTGTGTGTGTGTGTGTGTGTGTGTGTGTGTGTGTGTGTGTGTCCACCAGTATGACCATTTCTGTGGAATCTCTGGCACACATTTATTACATATCGTTAGGCAGAAATCTTGTATGTTCAAAGCGGTCCATTTTCACAAAATGGAAGTGTTCCAATGGAGTCAGTGTAGTTCTTATTTAGCCATATGGATATAAACAAAACATCTGAAATATGGCAGTGGCAGCTTACTCTTTTTTTTTTTGGTTTGTTCTGTCGTGGAATTCTGGATCCATCAATAATCGATGAGGCGACATAGGAGTCGAGACAGTATTCTCAGGTGGTTTACTGTATTTACTGTATGTAACTGTACATGCTATCATGGGGAGAAGTACAATAACACTCGGGTATAGTAGTGGTATACGGCAGTTCTGCCAAGACGCACGGAGCATTAAAATCCTAGGTATACTGTATAGCTGCCTTTTCAAGAAACCTCGTCTAAGAGGAGAATTCCAGTACTGCGCAGAACTGTCCTTTAGTTTACGGCACTTTATCCTTTTATAATTGGCATAGTATACTGTATACTGTATATGCTGCAGAGCAGACAGCACAACGTATACGCGTCGTGCAACGTACATACAGTAGCTGCTCCAAGGACAACGTAAACCTTAACCCATTCTGACCGGGAACCCGTTTTGGTGTCAGCATCATGTTATGCTTTAGCTATTGAAAAATAGATCTACAAGCTCATAGCGCGCCACCGAGTGGCGCGCTACGAGCTTGTAGGTCTGCTATTTTTGAAAAATCTAAGGAACGACTGACATTTTTAGAATCTGATCTCGGGTCAGAATGGGTTAATCAAGACCAGTGTGTGTCCAGTGGAAACCTTGTATGAATCTGATCTCAGGTCAGAATGGGTTAACAAGATATATAGGCTTTAACACGAACAACGGCCACTAGGCCACGGTGGAGACATCCAAGGGCCCCACAGCCCAATAGCACATGTAATAATATTAAGTATCACAAGTGATGGTACATATAAAGGTTAGATGTACTGTAAGCAAATCATACTGTTTTATTTTCCCTCAGTACCTTGTGTATACCTGTAGAAAGACATCCATATTGATACTTGTTGTTATCTCATCATGAGAGGCAAGGAGCAATAAAAGGATCAATGGCTGATCAATATTTTCCCCCCCAAGGAAGATTAAAGTAGAATTTGTTACTCGATATAGACTGAATAAAAGTAATGTCAAGTCTTTGTGTTCAGTGGATATGCACGTCCCTGTCAGCATTATAGAAATCATTGTGAGCAGCATAGTTGTGTGTTCATGTGCATGAAAACATTGATTTTTTAAAAACTTTTAAAAGATTGATTTAGACATTTTCTTTATAGCAGGGCTTTCTATATGATACGCTATATTTCCCTTTGTGATTTTGTCTTTGACAGGAATCTGGTGAGCTTTACAAAGTAAACTGGAGATGTGTGCGTACAAGGACATAAACAACTTGATAAAATAGTAAGAATTAAATAGTCAATTCGTGTTAGTCCTTGTGGACTACATACACACTCTTGAGTTACAGCCCTGTAAGGGTCCATTTGGTTGTAGCCTACTGTTAATAACCTGGCTGGGGTCCACCTCAAGGACCCAGAGGGGACCCTGGACCCTGGGGTCCACCTCAAGGACCCAGAGGGGACCCTGGACCCTGGGGACCACCTCAAGGACCCACAGGGGACCCTGGACCCTGGCCCATTAGGATCTGAGGGCCGTATACTTGTGCTGTCTGGCAGAAATCTCGTATCTCCATATTTCAACTTTTCCCGTTTTATTTTTGGTAAATGAACTCCTGCTCAAAAACATGAAAAGTATAACCGATCTACAATGAGCTTTATTTCTGATCTGCAACTTTTTTATTTGAATCCTTTTGGACACATGAGGTTTCCACCCCGACAGCAGAGATTTACTGTAGGTTGTTTGTGCTGGACAAACAAACACCCTGCTTCAGTTTGTTCCTTCCTATATACGGTCATTGTATTCATCTTCACTTTGACAAAGACATCAACCTTTATTCGTGTGTGTTTGTGCGTGCGTGTGCATGCATGTGTATGTGTGTGTGTGTGTGTGTGTGCGCACACACGCCTTCCTGCAGCGACTTCATTATAACAGTGCTTTATGCAGAGAGACTCTGTGGGGTCACATTGATTTGACTCCCTGGAGTATTAGCATGGAATTACAGCAGTCAACAGGCCTTCATTGATGTGTGTGTGAGACGTGTGTGTGTCTGTGTGTGTGTGTGTGTGTGTGTGTGTGTGTGTGTGGACTAACACAACCACCACCCTGGTTGAAGTGTTGGAGTCTTTGAGGGCTTCTCATCTTTATGATTTAAGACTTTGATCTAAGAGAGAGTGTGTGTGTGTGTGTGTGTGTGTGTGCGTGCGCTCACCCGTTGAGCGATAAAATATGTCCTTTGTATAAACTGCGTGTGTGCGGTTGGTCTACTCTAGTGTAGTCCGTGTGAAAGCCATCCGGTACTGGAGCGTGCTCTTGTCCACGTTGTGTGTGTGTGTGTGTGTGTGTGTGTGTGTGTGTGTGTGTGTGTGTGTGTGTGTGTGTGTGTGTGTGTGTGTGTGTGTGTGTGTGTGTGTGTGTGTGTGTGTGTGTGTGTGTGTGTGTGTGTACGTGCGTAATGACGGCTGTTTGAACCACTTGGCAAGGCTGCTTTTGTGGATCACTCCTCAGCATTATTTGCATAACTTTGAAGTATTCATAGCATTAGCGAGGCAATTACAATAATTAACATGGGAATCCGTGTCAATGGGCCACAGCCACAAGGCAAGTGCAATTATAGCTATGCTAATTAGGGATTGATGAAGCTTTTAACGAACAATTGGCTTATTTAACCCATTCTGCGCGGGAACCCCTTTTGGTGTTAGCATCATGTTATGCTTTAGCTATTCAAAAATAGCAGACCTACAAGCTCATAGCGCGCCACCGAGTGGCGCGCTACGAGCTTGTAGGTCTGCTATTTTTGAAAAAAATCGAAGAACGACTGACATTTTTTAGAATCTGATCTCAGGTCAGAATGGGTTATAATCAGACCAGTGTGTGTCCACTAGTGGAAACCTCGTATGAATCTGATCTCGGGTCAGAATGGGTTAACAGAACATGTTATTCAGAAAGGCTGTGGAGATGCTCAACATTATGTCTCCCCCCCCCCCCCCCCCCTCCCCTCCCCTCCCCTCACCCACCCCACCCATGATGCTTATCCCCATCCGTATGGCAGCTCAAACAGGCATGTACGCACACACACACGCACATGCACGATTGCACCCACACATGCATGATTGCACGCACACATGCACGCACGCACGCACACACACACACATGCACACACACATAATAGTGTATTCATAAATACATAACATGCACACACACAGACACACACACACACACACACATGCATGCACACAAGATTACATACACACTCGGAAACACATGAGCGTGTGCGAACACATGCACGCGCGCGTGTATACACAAACATGTACACTTGGATGCGCATTCACTCTCTCTCTCCCTCCTCTCCTCTCCTCCGTCTCCTTTGTTTTGTCTGCCAGTCTTTTCTGTGCAGACAGAGAAGACAGGATGTTTTCCCCCCCCCTCCTCCGTTTTTCATTGAACAAGAACAATTTGCTGTCTGATGTTGGAGGCCTCATTGTAGTGACGGGGCCTAAATTAAAGTGTGGGCTTATTAAAGCATGTGTGTGTATATGCGCGTGTGTGTGTGTGTGTGTGTGTGAGTGTGTCTGCGTGTGCATCTGTGTGCACGTACGCACGCACGCACGTGCGCTCCTGACACTGATCCGCCCAATAAACTCACTGTCCGTGACTAAGAGTGCGCTTGCAGCAAGACAGACACAATTGCCTGTTAAGTCAGTGCAGCCTTTATTGGGCCCCCTGAACAATGGCTTGTGTGTGTGTGTGTGTGTGTGTGTGTGTGTGTGTGTGTGTGTGTGTGTGTGTGTGTGTGTGTGTGTGTGTGTGTGTGTGAGACAGGCTGAGATCATTTGAATGAATTAAGGTGTGTCCTTTGTGACTGACTGCACAGGCGTGTTCCTTTTTTTTAACGATTTTTTCCCGAAACATGTTTTATTGAATTACATGCACACAGGTCAAATATGTTTGCTGCCTACAGCGCTGTTGTTTAGCCACTTTAAACCTTGCTTCCAGGTGTCATTATTCAATTTTTGGAAAGTTTCTAAAGCTAGACTTGGCGCCAATTGGGCAGCGAGCGGCCTGCTCTGGAACGGTGAACAGTGTCACAAACGTGTCACAATGTGTCGGGAATGTACAGTATGCCACACCACACCTGGTTATTCAATACTCGTTGTAGCCGTTGATTACGAGTACCCGCTTATATAGAGCGCCGCAGTCCCCGCCCCCTTTCAGAAAAGCGAGTGGCCCAGGAAGTGGAAGCCCCATGCATTCTCCCATCGGCACTTTTAATATAATTTATTTAAAGACGGTTACGCCACGGACAAAGCCAATTCGGATCGTGACGAATCATGACAATGAACACAATATTTTGGGACGATCAAATCATTAGAAAGAAGAAAAGAAAGTCAGGAGACAACACTATTTGTTTTATTTTTCGTCTTACGAATTTGTTGAACGAATTTGTTCAACGCAAAAATACTGTGTTCAAGTTCAGGAGAATCTCTTGAATGCTGCCTTCCAGCATGGCATGGAAAGAGTTCCATTTGCATTTCTTTCACTGTACTGTAGTAAATGCTTGCGTTCGTGGTCTGGAGAGAGGGCAGTTGTTCTTTCAGACGGGTAAAAGGGCAGGGGCTGAAGCCCCCTTTGATGTCTTATGTGTGCACGACGTCCATGACCACCACTGTACTGATGCCAGAAGAGTTTTAGAAGCGCTATAGCGTAGAGCAGCAGCAGCACGTTGTGGTCAGACTCTTACAACTTCCACATTTTGTCTTTTCTTTTCTTTCCTCTTGTCCTTCCTCAGAGTAGCAGATGATGCAGGGTTTGCCACATGAGACTGTGCTCAATGAGTACCAGAAAGTTTAATGCATCTGACAGTCAGTTGAATAAATTGTTCTTTTTTCTTTCTCCCCCCGCCCCCTCCCCGTAACTGTCAACTAGGCTTGCACAATCTGAATTGTGCTGATGTGGTAAACCACATCCTTTCGGCTGTTTCAAGTAGGTTAAATGCAAAATAAAAAACTTCCCACAAACTATTTGAACCTCAGGTCCTGAGCAGAGATTGTTAAACTTTATTTCACCCCATTATCCAAATGAGTAATTTAATATTTTATCCCGGGACCCTTAGCTCATTAAAATATATTGCTTCTCTTGTCCAGCAGAGAGCCATCAGAAACAGGCCTGTGACCCAGTTTTTCGTCTTTAACGGAGGCGTACTGTTTTAAAGGGAGCGCTAAGAAGCAGGACGTTATTGATTTTTGTCATCCATGCAACTGGAAAACTGCATTATCTCAATGATCATACAATTACTCCGAAAAATTTAAGTATGATTGAGATACACGGTGTGGTAATGCGGTTCTGAAAAGTGTCAAATAGCCCATGCATTGGATCCAAAACCTTTTATGTGGCCAACATTAATTAATATTTGGCCACGGACCTCCATCTGAAAAGATTTTTTTCAGGGACCTTATAATATGAGAAGATTTGTGTTGAATATTTGTCGAAACGTTCTGAAAATAGCCAATCTACATGCTCACAACATGACGCATCGCGATCGGCTATTTTCAAATCGTAGCGGTGAACTACTGCACGGTAAATGTTTGACCATGTGTGCAGGCACATTTTTACTGTGTTTTCTCTGCTACTGTGTTTTTATTGTATGACTTGCTGTGAAGTGCACACTCTAAAGTAAACTGAAATAGCCAACATATGAAATAGGGTTAAAGTTGTTAACCCATTCTGAACGGGAACCCATTTTGGTGATAGCAGTATACGTTATGCTTTAGCTATTTAAAAATAGCAGATCTACAAGCTCGTAGCGCGCCACCGAGTGGCGCGCTACGAGCTTGTAGGTCTGCTATTTTTGAGAAATCGAAGAACGACTGACATTTTTTTAGAATCTGATCTCAGGTCAGAATGGGTTAATCAGACCAGTGTGTGTGTCCAGTGGAAACCTCGTATGAATCTGATCTCAGGTCAGAATGGGTTAAAGTGACATTGCTGGAAGCCCCTCAAGGACCCCTGGGGGTCCCCGTGCCTCGCGTTGAGAACCACTCTGACATAGCCTTATAGTCTCGTGACCTGAGTAATCCATCAAGTCAGCACATCAAGGGCTGTCACTCACTGGGACGTCAGGGTCACTACAGAAGTGGTTCTCAGGGTCCTTGAGGAGTCCAGCAACATTAGTTAGTATCAAAATAAGTAATCATTTTTTAACCCTATACATATTGGCTATTTACAAATAAATAAATAAAACACAGATCTTGTATGAGGGTTCCGGGGCAAAAAAAACCCAATTATACTTACTGTATATGCAGCCAAACTCATTAATTTGAAACGGGTTAAAATTAATATGAAATGGTTTAACAACCAATGCACTATACACTACAGAACCAATTTGTTTCTGCCAAAAGAAAAGCCTATTGTATAGTAAAGTAAGTAACCATTGACAAGATGAGGGCTGTTTATTTGCTATGAACTTTAACCAACAAAGCACACCAACAAACAAACCTACTTACTGTACTTTTGAAGATCTGTTTGGTGTGAGTGAGTGTGTGTGAGTGAGTGTGTGTGTGTGTGTGTGTGTGTGTGTGTGTGTGTGTGTGTGTGTGTGTGTGTGTGTGTGAGTGTGAGTGTGAGTGTGAGTGTGAGTGTGTGTGTGTGTGTGTGTGTGAGTGTGTGTGTGTGTGTGTGTGTGTGTGTGTGTGTGTGTGAGCTTGCATGCATGCCTATTTTGTATGTGTGACTGCGCAAGCAAGTGTGCATGTCAGCCGTGTGGTTGTGTAGCTATCATCATTACCCTAGTCAATAGCCACATGTCCTTGTATTGATCACGTTATCGATGAGCGATGAGGGATCTGGTGCTGCAGGGAGGCCTTATGGATCTGTTTAGACTTTTACTAAGACCACACAGGCGGATCAGCGCCAGTTCAGCCAATGATCGGCTTCACCGCGGGATTATTGGCGCCTCGGAGGACTTCGGCACAGGCACGCATTTAATTCTGTTAAATAAACAATATTTATTTTTTAAAAGCAACGGCTGATCCCAAACCTTTCTGGACCAGCCAGGGGCCCACTTAAATATCTCATAATATGCATTTGCGGCGTATAACCACACTCTGAAAAGGCCCATGCATATTCAGCTTAAGTGGTCAGATGGGTGAGGCCGCAAATGCTTTTTTTGAGATTTTACATGGCCAAAAATAGCCATGTACAATTTTCCGGGGGGGGGGGGACGGGGGGACGACGACATTGTGAAGGTATTCGTCTAGCCTCTATGACCGGACCAGAATAGGACCGCCATGCAGCGTTAAAGTTGTTCAGCGTCATTGCGATGGTGTTGGACCCAGGACCCATAAGCACGCAGCCCAAGGGCCTTCCCATTGCATCCACTTCCATGCTACGGGAACAAACGGGGCAAAAGAGCTCCTTGAAGCCATGAAGAAATCAATGTGTCTGGTGTTCTGGCTCTTGTTTAATTATAAAAGGGACAGAAAGCTTTTGTTCCATGCTTCATATGGACACTGTGGACTTTATCCTTGCACTGTGCAAGGATATAGTGTTACACCTGTAACATTTGTCAAATAATTCTCCTTTCCCAGGAGTTCTGTGTAGCACAGTTTACTTAAACGCAATGAAATGTCAACGGAAAATGTTTGTCGGCTATACCATGAAGAGCCGAAACGAATATGGTGACTGACTTGGTCTTGGTTGTTCTTGTTGACTCGTCGCTGGCTTACAGGTGGTCAGAAGCTGAAGTACTGAGACAGTAAAGCTATTGAGCGTTTCCCTCTGTTGACTGAATGGCCAGTGCAACACGGAACGGCAAGTGCAATATGGATTTTACATTCACAGATCAATAGGCGAAGGAACTGCATGGCAGCTTTTGATTATGTCTTTGTTGGCCTCAATGTTAAACCCATGTTATACTATACAATAACAGCTGTGGGAAAGAAGGAAAAAAAAGAACAAAAACATGACCAAGTCTGGCTAAGTGTCCCACTGCTGACATGTTAGAATCGATATACATCGCCGTTCAAAGTAAAGGAACCTTTCCATTCACTGGTATGGACAACTTTTAACTAGAAAAGGCATGCGTTGAAGTTGTTGTTTACAGTGGTGTAAAGTAACTATGTACATTTATTCTATACTGTACTTAAAGGGGCATTCCACACATTTTCAACCTTTTACTGTCATTACTATACAGAGCTGTTGTGTGGAAATAATAAAAAAAAGTCGCCCCATTTCCTAGAACTGGAGGTCTGAAAAAAATCATTAACATGGTGAAACACATCTTGATGACATCATCAAGATGTATATATGCATACATAATGGAGTTCTTTATCAGGCATGCCCATATAGGGAGTTTATGCAGACGTCAGAACATATTTGTTTGAAAAGGACTTTCAAACTAGGAATGGTATGGCCTGGTCTGCAATGACATGCATAAGATCTGGTCATCCCAGCTTAGTAAGTAAGTAGTAGTTAACTTCAAACTTAAAATGAAAAATATTTAGGACGACCGTTGAGCCGATTCTTCTCTATGGCTCTGAGACATGGGACACTTTCAAAGAAATGAGAGAAACGGTTGGATGGCACCCTTCTAATGAGATCAAATCTGTCTTGGAAGAGCCACCCATCGACTAATCGAATATACGGCAACCTTCCCTGTGTTTCTTCACTAGTCCGATCCAGAAGAACACAGTTTGCCGGCCACTGCTACAGAGCTGACAATGAGGTTATATCTTCCCTTCTTCTCTGGAGTCTCTGCCTCAAAGCAGAGCAGAGGTAGAAAACTGCCGTTCCCTGATGTCATCGCTATAGGGACACATGCATCAGTAAGCAGGAACTGGGGATGGCAATGAAGGACCGGAAAGTCTGGCGTGGCATTGTGAAATCGAGTTACGTGGATTACAGATGCACACACGCACAGAGACTTGGTGCATTTATAGTATAGATCGACTACATCGCTAGTTTACAACTAAGACGCTAGTTTGCAAAATATAAAGGGCTATGGTTGTTTGGCAGTGTGCAAGAAGGTACAGGTGTGCAGGTTTTGTTAGGGTTGTCTTTTCTCAACGGTACCACAATGTTAAAAATGTAATTTAGATAGCATGATATGTAGACACATGCTAGGGTTCATTGTTTACCTGGTAGTCCTATAGTTTCATTGTACAGATAATCTTTTGATATTATATATTGTTTTGACTGATGCTGTGCACTGCACAGTTTCTCTCCATTCGATGTATGTGTTTATACCTCGCATATTGCTTATTGTAATACACTCTGGTTGAATGCGTCTGCTAAATGCCTGACATGCTAATTGTCCTAAATTGTACAGTAAACCTTTCTTTAACAATAAGTACATATTACAAAGATATCGCCCACCTTAGTTATAATGTGTGGCCACGGTAAACCAACGAGGTACAATATTGACACGGAAGCGTTTTGTAATGGAGTGTCTTGTGCCTGGTTTGTGAACAACGTGCACATATGATGTGCGGATGTTAACAACACATCACAGAGTACATTTCCATAACAACGCTACGGCATAATGTGTGTCAATACTGTCAGTTTGTCTGAGCAAAAAAAAATAGAGCCTCCAGGCCTCCTATATTTGATCCCGCTCCCTCTTTCAATTTCTGAACCCCCACCGCCCCCCCCCCATCACCACCATCACCCATCAACCCCCCCCCCCCCCCCCCCTCCCGCCCTCCCCATCCCCCCAGGGTGTCCTGAGACCCCTCATTACTGTCGCCATGGTAACACCTCGACCGTTTGACAGCGGTCCCGGACACTCGAGCAGAACCCCCCTCCCACTTCCCCACCGTACACTCTCTTCTCTTCTCTTCTCTTCTCTTCTCTTCTCTTCTCTTCTCTTCTCTTCTCTTCTCTTCTCCTCTCCTCTCCTTGTCTACTACCCTCTTTTCCCTCCACCCCCCCCCCACCCCCCCTCCATCCTACCTCTCACTCCTCTCAAAGCATGGCTTCCGCTCTCAAAGCATGGCTTCCGGACAAAATCACCAAATCACAGTGGCAAGCAGGACATATGATGATGGGACGACTCCCCCAGGGCTTTCCCCTCTCTCTCTCTCTCTCCCCCCGACCACTCCTTAAATGTCTGGAGCAATCATGCTGTCCTTACACTTTGAAGTGAAGTCCCAATTCCACTCCTCTACCTTCTGTCTATCTGTCTGCTAAACCTGTCAGTCCGTCCTGCCTTCCGTCCGTCCGTGCCTCCTCCACGCTCGCCTAAAATTAGCAAGACGGGACCGGGCCTTAACATTTCCGTGACAGGGGGACGCCGCGCCGACTATACTCTGAGAACGAATCAGTCGGCAACCAATTAAACATGGGAATATTGATCTCACGCCTCATTTTCCGAGGATTAGACGGTCCCTTTGAAACGCGCTCTGTTGGGAGGCACGGCGGAAACACGCACACGCACTGTCGCTCGCACACACTAGAGAACACTGCTGGGAGACACGACGGGGCTGTTGCTGTCAGCCCTGCAGGTGTGACATGCTGATCGCGTGTCATTACAGCCTGGCTCCTTTTTACACTGCATGGCGACCGACCGCCGATGATGATGTCTGCCTGAGATTTATGGCCTCGCTCGCCCCGTCGATGGGATGGCGATTTGCGTGTTCATTCATGCACACATGCACGCCGTCGTGTCCACATACACACGCACGACATGCACGTACTTTTATGTGTACTGTACAGTGGATACAAACACACACACACACACACACACACACACTGGGTCAGATCAGTTCTCCCTGGCCGCCGCCCTGCTCCGTAGCAATGTTTTAATCATGATCATGTTTGTTTGTAATTATAAACATGCCGAGACGCCCATATCAAAGAGTTTGATATAATTCAGGCCTATGGGTATCCTTGCTGCAGCTTTTGAAAGACGGCTCACACACACACACACACAGACGCACACTCCTCACTTCAAAAGCAAAGGATTCTTTTTGAGGTGTCCGCGCTGTGTTTGCATACACCTTGAAGGCCTCTCGCCCAGAGCCCCAAGGTCAGTGCAAGTTGTTTGTGCGTGTCGTGTTCAGCGGTCCCCTGGGCACAGCTGTTTCAGAGGCCAGGGCCCCACTTTCTTACACCATGACCCCCCACCACACACACACACACATGCACACACCCTTTTAATTCAGCCCCTATATACCCTATGAGAGGAGCGAGACTTCGAGAGGCTCGAGCTGCTACAAACGGCACACATTTAATTGATCACATGACATGTTTTTATACCCAAACAAGATTCCATTATTTTAATGGAAAGTATGTCTCCTGTTTCGAAAGACAGCGGCCATTTTATAAAATGATATCTTTGCTTGCAGAGCCCCCTATTACTGTTCAACATAATCTTTAATCCTGTCTTTTACAGTGGGAGACGGGCAGACACAGACAGACCGTTCCCTAGGAGGAGGATGGTCCAGGTTTTTTTATTTTATCCATCATTATCAAACTCATCAGCTGAAAGCCAAGCCAAATTTAACTTTCCCCCTTATTATGATGCAGACATTTTAAGCTTTGGTTCCAAATTGATATATAAGAATGATCATCCTAGATGACAGTGAACTACTTCCCCTTGGCCTAACAATTATTTGCTTGCCTTATCTGTACAATGTCCTAGAACAAATCTTCCCCTTGAATCAAGACAAATAAAATCAAATGCAATCATTCCTTGGTTTTAAGGATACTTAGGAGCAGAAAAAATAAGCTTTTTTACTAATTTAATTGGCTGGCTTTTAATTTATGACCGCCTGCCTCAATATAATCCCTTGTCTCCTTTATCTGTAAAATTTGATTGAGACGTGAATAATATCCCTGAGTGCTTTTGGAGTCTGTCTGTGTGTCTGTAAAAAACAGGACTTATTTTTTAATAATTTATTTCATTTTAGAACCGCAGTCTCTGGGACTATACTAATTGCTATAATTTATACTTTTACTATTAACATTTTTAGAAAAAAATCACAAAAACCTGAAAAGGGTGTTAAACTAGTTGAAAATATGTTTGTCAAGGGACATACAAAGACAGTTTCTATAGATTTACTACTTCCAGCTTCCAGAATGATGTAGCATTCAGGTCAATCAGCAATTCTTTCCCATGTGTAGCTTGGCAAAAGCTACATCGTTACATTTTGGGGAGGCTGGTGCCTGTTCGCGAGTTATTAACATTTCAAGATTTTCGTTGTCGTCGGCTAAACATGGGGGGGGAACATTTTCGATGACGTTCCACTGTTGTGCAACATCGAGGATTGCGCAACAGGCGCTTCTAGGCTGTGTAGAGCGATGCGATCGTTTTACATGTCAATAAACTTCGTCTTTTGGATGAAACTTCATCCTGGGAGTGGGCGCTGGGTGTTACTATAATAGAAAGGACGGTGAACTTCGTCCTTGGCGATTAGGGTGTTAACGTTGATGCCTATTCAACTGACGGCCATTCTATTATAGTTGCAGAGGAGATGTTATTGACATCAAATGGAAATGGATTGTGTGTGTGTGTGTCGGGGAGGGGTTATGCATGCAAGGAAGGAACTAATCAGAGACACGGCTTTGATATTACATAGTGATGTGTGGGCGTTCGAGAACAACAAAAGCATGTACTGTTGCATAACCTTCAATAAAGGACTTGTGTTCCTTTTGACTGAGAGGTGGTTTGCACGAGTGTTGCTTAGTTGATGAGTATTCCACCCATTTTGATAAAGTGAAGCTTTGAAGACATCAAATGTTCGTCTGAGATCCTTTGACTGGCAGTCGATAGAATTTAAATTAAATTATTAGTGAGGGGCCCTGGTTCAAGTTTAAAACCGGAGTCTAACTTGCAGCATGAATTATGAAAGTGATGTCTTTGAAAACGACCTTGTACTTTTCACTTTTCCTTTCCCCCTCGCCACCACCTCCCCTGTAAAGACCATGAAATGAAAGAAATATGTGTTGTTGTGGGGGCAATGGAGTGCATGCTGTCTCCAGAGTCATTTTCATTCACAGATAAACACACGGCAGCATCAGTAAACAACATTCACGGAGGAAAGAGTGAGACATATTTGATAGTCATAAAGGATTTTTCCCCCTGAACGCACGGAGATCAAAGAAAACGCTCTGTGTCTGAGGTGCCGCATAGCCTCAAGCAGTGAAGCATAAATTTTGAACAAATCTTGTTTCTCTTACAAGGGTATTACTTTAATTTTTATGCCCAGGTAGAAACGGACAGTAGAAGGTGGGGGGGACTGTGTGTGTGTGTGTGTGTGTGTGTGTGTGTGTGTGTGTGTGTGTGTGTGTGTGTGTGTGAGAGAGTGTGAGACACGTCTTCCATCAAACATATCCTCTTTCAGAACACATACAGTAGCCGATCAAGTTGTCACCTGACCCTGTCACTCCCTTCTAAAATCAGTTTTGTTTCGAAATGAAAAAGCAATTTTCCTTGGGTTTATAATCCTTAGTAATAGTCAACCATCATTTTTTAATCTTTAGATGCATTTTAAATCCAAGCCATAATGTCTTAACTCTCCGACAAGGTCAAATATCTTAGCAAATAAGGCTTAAGCTTTGTTTTATATGAAAGAATTACATGATTAATACCAAAGAATTAATCACGTACCCTTCAGATTCCCCCAGATTGGGTTTGTGCTAAAGGATTTACGCTGTCCTACTTTTTTCCACATGTGCATGCATGGCATAAATTGACATGGCGGTTTGTTTAGCAAAGTACTTGCTAAATAGATTATTTTTCAACTCTTTGGTCGTGCATTCAGCCTTGAATGTAAGCGGCGACGTAGCACCGTGTCATTCAGTAGCATTTCAGTGGCATCTTTAGAATGAATATAATGGATCACACTATTCAATCTCAGAATGACCCAAAGTTAAAATGTACAGAATGTCCAAGGGTATATCGTACATGATTCAAGGTGAACATAATATTGGTGGTCTTGTGTAGGCTACAGATGCATACAACATATAATGCATTTTGGGGTTTATAGGTCAATGAGGAGAATTCACCAAGGCTAAGCCAAAATAAAAATATTTCCCTTTCTCTCCTGGACCTTGACACATCTATACGCCTCAAATGTGCTGTGAGAATAATAAAGCCATTTAGTATATATAAAAAAAAAAGTGGGAGTGAGTTGCACATGTTAACCATTATCAGGGCGGTATAGCGGTAGAGTGGCCGCTTGGGAATCAAAATGTTAGCGGTTCGATCCCCATGCAGCTCCAACTGTGATACTGTCAAAGTGTCCAAGACACTGAACCCCTCATTTACAGTCGATGAGTAGGTTTGTGCCTTGCACGGTTTTCCTCTTCCAATCGGTGTATTAACCCATTCTGAACGGGAACCCGTTTTGGTGTTAGCAGGTGTTATGGTGTTATGCTTTATCTATTGAAAAATAGCAGATCTACAAGCTCATAGCGCGCCACCGAGTGGCGCGCTACGAGCTTGTAGGTCTGCTATTTTTGAAAAATCGAAGAACGACTGACATTTTTTAGAATCTGATCTCGGGTCAGAATGGGTTCATCAGACCAGTGTGTGTCCAGTGCGGAAACCTCGTATGAATCTGATCTCAGGTCAGAATGGGTTAATGGGTGAATGTACATTGTAAAGCTCTTTGGATAAATATAAATACACCAAATGGCACCATATTATCAGCATCCAAGATTGCTGCATGGCTTCTTCCCTTTTGTGAGAGAAACCTCTGGGAGAAACTCCCATCAGTCAGTTTCTGTACACATGCACAGAACACGGTCACAGTCTTAACCCATTCTGACCGGGCACCCATTTTGGTGTTAGCATCATGTTATGCTTTAGCTATTGAAAAATAGCAGATCTACAAGCTCATAGCGCGCCACCGAGTGGCGCGCTACGAGCTTGTAGGTCTGCTATTTTTGAAAAATCGAAGAGCGACTGACATTTTTATAATCTGATCTCAGGTCAGAATGGGTTAATCAGACCAGTGTGTGTCCAGTGGAAAACCTCGTATGAATCTGATCTCAGGTCAGAATGGGTTAAACCTCCCCAAACCTTAAAACGATCGGCTCACTCCTCACGTCTCCATATTTACGACCAGCCACTGGGGGGGGGGAGGCCATTTCTTATTCATGCACACTTTTTTATAAACTGGACAGCGGTTTCGCTCCCTCGATCTGCACCCCCCTGCCCCCCCCCCCTCTCTCTCTCTCTCTCCTGTACGTCCAAACAAACTGTGATTTATAATTCACATGATTTATGATCCATCGCGGCAGCGGCAGAGTATACTGGCATCCACCCGCGGTCCATTCGTTTATACATGCACACAGTTACTGATAAAGTTAACCAATTTTGTGCGGGAACCCCTTTTGGTGTTAGCATTATGTTATGCGTTTATCTATTGAAAAATAGCAGACCTACAAGCTCATAGCGCGCCACCGAGTGGCGCGCTTTGAGCTTGTAGGTCTGCTATTTTTAGAAAAATCAAAGAACGACTGACATAGAAACAGCTTTTTCAGAAAACTGTCAGGATGTATAGAAGACATTTTTTAGAATCTGATCTCAGGTCAGAATGGGTTAAAGTAGCTGTAGATGCATTGGATGATTCCATTCAGAAGCCGCTCATGTGTTTATTATGCACAATAAATCTAAAACCACTCGCGGTGTCACAGCAATCTGTTGCCACGGCTGCAGTTTGGCGGCGGCGGGTAATGATAAGTTGCAGGGTGAATTGGCTGGACGGCGACGTGCATGCATATCCCATTCTGACCTGAGATCAGATTCATACGAGGTTTCCACTGGACACACACTGGTCTGATGAACCCATTCTGACCTGAGATCAGATTCTAAAAATGACAGTTTGAAAATGACCGTTTTCTGAAGAAGCTTTGTTTCTTTTGTCAGTCATTCTTCAATTTTTCAAAAATAGCAGACCTACAAGCTCGTAGCGCGCCACTCGGTGGCGCGCTACGAGCTTGTAGGTCTGCTATTTTTCAATAGCTAAAGCATAACATTAATGCTATAACACCAAAAGGGGTTCCCGCCCAAAATGGGATATTGATGCTAGATTGGGGGGATGCCCTTGCGTTTGGACTAGTGCGAAGATTAAATATGTTGTGGATGAAATAATAATGTTGTTACATAATGGCTATGGCTGGTCAGCGTTACAACAGACGTAACAGTACAGTGCAGGGTTTGTGGAAATGTGTCATGAATGATTGACATAATAACCATGGTGGAAAGCTTTGGATATAGCCTTTATTTTTTTAAAGCTATTATGGCCTAATGTTGATAATGGTAAACAGTGGTGTAAAGTAATGAAGCACATGTACTTGAGTACAATTTTGAGGTGCTTTTACTCTACCTCATCTCGGTGGTATAGATTACTATTCAAACATTTTAGCTACTAGGTTTTGATTTGAGTATTACAACACACACACAGGCCTACAGGGGCGACTGTGGCTCAAGAGGTAGAGCAGGTCGTCCAATGACCCATGGGTCGGCGGTTCGAATCCCGGCTCCTCCTCCTGTCTACATGTCAAAGTGTCCTTGAGCAATTATGGCACTGAACCACCAAATTGCTCTCGATGTGCTGGTTGGTTATACCTTGCATGGCTTAATTCCGCCGCAATCGGTGTGTGAATGCGTGTGTGTGTGAATGAATGGGTGAATGTAATGCACAATCTATGTAAAGCGCCTTGGATAAAGGCGCTATATAAATGTACCATTTACATTAACCACCCTACTTAGTTTTGGTGTAGTATAGGCCTATATTTAGATGCCAGTACCTTTAAACTTTTACTCGAGTACATTTTTAATACAGGCCTTTTACTTTGTGTAACACGTGTTGTGGTATATTGATGCGTACTTACTTACAGCATTCTGTAAGTATACAACCATTTTAATAGCCTATACTTCGTCCACCAACTGACCCCGGTGGCAAGGTTCGCTTCATGGCGTCCATTTAAAAACAAAAAAGCTACAATGTTGATACTCGAGAATGACTGCCTTTTCCCCAACCCTCTCTCTCTTTTCATTTGTTTACCTCTCGGTCACATCAGCTACCATTTCAAATGAACTTGAACCCACGTTTTTTCTTTTGCCATTTTCCCATGTTTTTTAACACCACCACCACGCATGTGAATCCCGTGTGACCCTGTCTGTGTTTCATGCATGCGGTGGCCATGCGGCGCGTTGTGTGAGTGAGTGCTCCGCGATTATCATATGAAAGGTGATGTTTGACCCTCTCCAGTCGCTTGCATTTAGCATCCATTTGGACTCGGGCCTCGCTTTTTTTAGTCCTCTGGACTACCTTGGATAGCACCATAGCGTGGCGGCGAGTGTGAGCTTAACCCATTCTGACCTGAGATCAGATCATACAAGGTTTCCCACTGGACACACACTTGGTCTGATTAACCCATTCTGACCTGAGATCAGATTCTATAAAAAATGTCAGTCGTTCTTCGATTTTTTTCAAAAATAGCAGACCTACAAGCTCGTAGCGCGCCACTACGGTGGCGCGCTATGAGCTTGTAGATCTGCTATTTTTCAATAGCTAAAGCATAACATGATGCTAACACCCAAAAACGGGTTTCCCGGTCAGAATGGGTTAATGAATGCTGATGTCTATATAGGTGCGGGCGGTATTACACAATGAAAATGTAAAAGCTCACTATGTGGGGGTAATTGGCGCTGTTTAAAAAAAAAAAAAAAAGTGCAGCGGGAGTTCAACGCGATTGCACACACATGAAACACACACACACACACACACACACACACACACACACACACACACACACACAAGCTCAATGTACGCGTGGAGCCGCCCGGGCCCCCGCTTTCTGATCTGACCCGTCAAAACTCATTAGGGCTTAACCCATTCTGAACGGGAACCCATTTTGGTGTTAGCATCATGTCATGCTTTAGCTATTGAAAAATAGCAGATCTACAAGCTCATAGCGCGCCACCGAGTGGCGCGCTACGAGCTTGTAGGTCTGCAATTTTTGAAAAATCGAAGAGCGACTGACATTTTTTTAGAATCTGATCTCAGGGTCAGAATGGGTTATAATCAGACCAGTGTGTGTCCAGTGGAAACCTCGTATGAATCTGATCTCAGGTCAGAATGGGTTAAAACATATTTCCAACTGACACGGCGCGGTCCTTCCATTAGAAAGCCGCCAATTACCGGCTGAAAGATATATTCCCCCACCTGCCCGCGACATTTGCATATGATTGGGGCGATCAGTTAAAATGGAGGGGGGAAAAAAAGGAAGAAATTCACAGCACGCAGCCAGATCAAGGAGAGAGAGAGAGTGTGTGTGTGTGTGTGTGTGTGTGTGTGTGTGGTGTGTGTGTGTGTGTGTGTGTGTGTGTGTGTGTGTGTGTGTGTGTGGTGTGTGTGTGTGTGTGTGTGTGTGTGTGTGTGTGTGTGTGTGTGTGTGTGTTGGGGGGGGGGGGGGGGGGGGGGGGGGGGGGGGGGGGGGGGGGGTGGGGCATGATAATTTAAGCGTTTTCAACCAAAGGTTTTAAAGTTTGGTGCGACTGCGGGGGTGAAGCTGGGTGCTCATGGGTACATGATGGACTGGCGCCCCCCCTCTCTCTCTATCTATCTTTTTTGCGTGCCACTCACAATCGGAATGTTTTCCGCCAGCTATAGCGCGGCGGCGACAGAGTGGATCTAAACATATCACCATTTAAACACATTTGAATACAAGGGATGAGAAATAATGGGCGGTGGTAAAACGCAGAGAGCTTTATTGCTGTGGGTGGAAAGACTGCAAGCAGTGCACTTTTATTTTATTTTGTGCACAATTATACCAGGGTTTAATGGTGAAGTTTTTTAGCTCGGGAATTTATTTGGATGGGTTCGGGAACAATTGCGTGTGTGTGTGTCTGTGTGCGTGTGGTGCGCGCGTGCGTGCGTGCGAGCGAGCGTGTGTGCGTGCCATGCATGCAGGTCTGTCTGTGTATCACATCTTTTTTTTTTAAGAAAAGCAACACTTATATCCTTTAAAATCAAAAACATTCCTGTTCAATTTGCTGCCCCCTCTCTCTGTCTCGGCCTGTCTCTGATTGGCTGTTACTGGTTTGTTAAAAGTGTCTGGAGATGAGGCCGGTCAAGTCTCCAATCAGTGCAGAAGTAGGCCAGTGGATGTGAATCACAGCATATGTCACATAGAGAAGTAATAATCTCGGGAACGCGCTCTGCTATGGCGAGAGAGATGGGAATTGCATACCTAGTGCCAGACCCTATGTGCACGTGGTAGACGCATGCAAGCAAGCACAAGTGCATGTGATGCATACAGTATGACTCCCCCCCCCCCCCCCCCCCCCCACAACACACACACACACACACACACACACACACACACACACCATTTCAATTCAAAGGGCTTTATTGGCATGAAGAAAACATACCGGTACGTTTACATTGCCAAAGCAGAAAGCGCAATACAATCAAAACAAAATGATGTACACTACAGTCAGAATCTTCAATAGATCAATATACTATGTATACCAAGATCACTCCGATGCAGGTATAGTGCAGAATATACACAATAATTAGTCTTTAGGGTGGTTGTGTTCCATTTCATATCCTTCTCCTATCACAGCAACTCACGAATCTGGCTGCTGTGTTTGCACATTGTCGTACTTCGCCCATTTGTCATTGTTTCTCCCGTGTGTGGTTGTAATCTGTGGGAAGTACGTGTGTCTCTGATGTCTTGGTACGATGGACAGATGGTTAGGAAGTGTAGCTCGGTTTACACTTCGTTTAGTGTGCAGTGGGTGCATAGT
Source organism: Protomyctophum bolini (assembly GCF_963924005.1). NCBI lineage: Eukaryota > Metazoa > Chordata > Actinopteri > Myctophiformes > Myctophidae > Protomyctophum > Protomyctophum bolini. The sequence goes on along the minus strand of NC_137882.1, from coordinate 5,945,336 downwards.
CTGTCTTCTCTCGGGAAACAGGTCTGCCTATATGATGGCCTTTCTCGATCGCAAGACTGAAGACTGTGCTCACTGAGTCTGTACCTAGTTCCTTCTGCTGTTTTATAAGACTGAAGACTGTGCTCACTGAGTCTGTACCTAATAGTTCCTTCTGCTGTTTTATAAGACTGAAGACTGTGCTCACTGAGTCTGTACCTAGTTCCTTCTGCTGGTTTATAATTTGCTGGTTTATAATTTGGTTTAGCCCAATTGTTCCCAAACCCATCCACATCGCCATCCACACACACACACACACACACACACACACACACACACACACACACACACACACACACACACACACACACACACACACACTTATACTATAACTTTTGTTTTATAGCTGGCATATAACAAAGTACACAAGTAGTGACCTACGTGGCCGGATAAGTCTGAGATTAGGGTTAGTGACCTACGTGGCTGGTTAAGACTTTAGGTTAGGGTTAGTGACCGACGTGGCAGGTTAAGACTGAGGTTAGGGTTAGTGACCTACTGTATGTGGCTGGTTAAGACTGAGGTTAGGGTTAGCTTGGAATTATGCTCGGAATATTGAAGTCGGAATAATGACATGGCACCGAAAAAAAGTGGTCCAAGTAGAGATACAGAGGGTTGCAGAGGGTTTAAAAGGTTAAAGGAGAATTCCATGCTGGAATGCTTTCTTATCTTTCTTACCTTTCTTTGTAGTTGTTACGTCCCCATCAAAGAGGTCCAGGTGTTTTTTTGTGCAAATACTCCTTATTGGCTATTTTCCCTACCATAAGCCCTCAATGAATTGCATTGCATTGAATGGGGCTATGGGGTGTTATGCTAGTTCGCTTATTTCCATCGAAAGAAGTAGTAAAGTGTGCCGCTTGGGATATTATTTACATTATGAAGAGAGGATATATACAAAGAAATTATAATTTTGAGCAATGGAAATAAGCGAATTAGCACAACACCCCATAGCCCCATTCAATTCCCATTCAATTCAATGCAATTCATTTAGGGCTTATGGTAGGGGAAACAGCCAATAAGGAGCTTTTGCACAAAATGACACCTGGACCTCTTTGGTGGGGACGTAACAACTACAAAGAAAGGTAAGAAAGCCTTTTAGTATGGAATTCTCCTTTAAGTGTGTTAATGTAGTATGAAAGCAAACTTTGTGGACATTTTCACTATCACTGGTCCTGTGTAAGCTTTTAAGCAATACTTTTTCGTGAGTGTGCAAATGGGACCGAATGGACCGGTAAGGGTCCAGTTGGTTCCATTTGCTCATAATTACAGATCTGTAAGAGCCCGTTTGGTTTCCTTACTATCAATATTTTAGCTTGGGACCCAGTGGGACCCCCTGGGGGGGCCCCTGGGGGGGTCCCCGGACTCCACTTTGAGAACCACTGGCTTCAACGAATGATTTGCTTTCATTCCAAAAGTTGGTCAATTCATGCACGGTGGTATTTGATCTATATTTCATAAAGTTCAGTGACTCGGTGGACTCAGTCTTTGATGGTCCCTTGATAGCAACCATGCGGGCACAAAGGAAGAGTGCAGGGCACAAGTGGTGATCTGTAATGTTAAGTATACATGATTAGAACATGCTTCAAACATTCAACAATTCAAGCCTATAATATGAATAGCTTGGTAAACCATCCCGGTCACAGAATTCACATACATTTTTATTCAGCAGAGCACTCTGCAGAAGACTTATACTTTATTTGTTTGTTTATGTTGACGGGACAGTGCATATTAATGGACATTACATGTAAAGGCAATGTAAATAGACCAGATTTAGCAAAGATTTTCATCCACAGTCCCAACGCAAAACATACAAACGAAACAGGCAGGCAGTGAATCATAGTACACTAGGAGACAGATAATAAAAAACATACAGTACATACAATAAACAAAGGTATAAAGTACAGCTATATGGTTTAGCAGCATTTGTATAGGGCATTTGCAGAATTGTAACTAAAGTAACTTGTGCATAAAGTGCAGTATTGCTTTCAAGTAATACAGGGTACGCTTTTAAGGTGCACTATTAGGCTATACATGTATGGTCAGTTTGGTTACGTGGAAATGTGAACTTTTGCCAGCCTATGATACCAGTAAGACGCGCTGAGGGAGAGAAGCATGCACGCATCCGCCTGGGTGACAGCAGACTGCTGGGCGAGCGCTGGCGCTTTGGCATGGCGGGTCAGATCAACATATGGAATTAATTCTGTACTGGCCATATATGGAGCGTGTCTTGAGTGTACAGGGTTTGATGAGGGCCCAGATAGGGCCGGGGCCTTAATTTTCGGGCCTGTTGAGAACTGGCGGCTGCCAGGCGTGGCTGCACTAATAACGTTGGGGCCCGTCTAGAGTTTGAATGCACACTTTGCACAGGTACCGTATCAGTCAATTAAAGGGAGACTTCGAAGAGGGTTTGAGGTCAGATGTAGAGTTTCTGGCCGGCTCCATATATGCAGATCTAGGTGATGATCCAGTCTTCTCCATGTATGGCTATCCAGGGTTTGGTGAGGGTTTTGCAGGTTTTCATAGTATAATCAATTGCCACAAATCCTGTATATATAGCCAGTCATTGTGGGCATAAACAAGTTGAAGGTACATTTTCAGTTTGATAACGATGTGTTCAAATCATATACTTTACATTACCAAATGTTGTGTTATTATTTTATAACCAACCTGATCTATAGGCGCCCACTCATCCGTCCTAGGCGCCCACGCACTCCTCCCGTAACATCACAGGAAGTCCTCAATACGTTCCATTATCATTCCGCCACGCTCAGCGTGTGATAATGTTGAAATGGAGCGTATGGATTTCCATCACATTTGTGTTCAAAATCGTTTGACAAACAACGGGAGGCGAGACTCTTGACGATGTCATCAAGGCGACAAATCCTGAAGCCCCCTCCCCCCCCCCCTCCCTTCCCACACACACACACACACACACACACACACACACACACGCTGCGACACCTAAATTAGCATCATGCCATTGGAAATCAAAATGGTTGAAGGAAAAAAACGAGCCACTATAGGTGTAATAATAATATCTTAATGTGCATGCAAAATCCATACGCGGTGAAATGGCTTTGGATGATGGTATGATGGCGTCAGGCTCTGTTAAACGTGTGTAAATTAAAATGTAAATATAATAGGTATAGAGATAATATTATGAACTGGGTTATTACCTTTTGGAGGGGGAGGGGGGGGGGGTATAATGACATGGATGTGTGAGTGGCCGGTGACACATCTTGTCTGCATGCAACAATAATGAGCACGCTGATGGTTCTGTAGATACAGGACCGCCATTATCGTCATAACACTCGTTGCTGCACTGTGTGGTCATTGGGAGAGAGCTGTGGCTCCGCTATTGGTTGTTCATAACCTGATTGGGACGATGGAGAGAAACACACACACACACACACACACAGACACACACACACACACACACACACACACACACACACACACACACACACACACACACACAGACACACACACACACACACACACACACACACACACACAGACACACACACACACACACACAGACACACACACACACACAGACACACACAGAGAGAGACACATAGATCAAGCCAGCGGGTGTAAATGAGCCGCTTCATTGTTTCCCATGTGATTAAAAAGGAGTGCCATTCAGTCTCTCACATTGTGAGATTGTCATCAGCCTGCTTTTGTGATGTGTGTGTGTGTGTGTGTGTGTGTGTGTGTGTGTGTGTGTGTGTGTGTGTGTGTATGGTGTGTGTGTGTGTGTGTGTGTGTGTGTGTGTGTGCGTCAGTGTTCTCAGTGCAGTATACGGCTGGCTTTCTAAATGAATGTCAGCTTGCCTTAGCCCAAGCATGGGCCCCATGCAGGCCGATCGATACTTCATTAGTCCTGGATTGTCTTGTGTCCATGCAACCTTGAAGCTGTTCCTTAATTACCCCAGCATTAAGGCCCTGGACGCCCTGCCGCCTGGCACTCTGCTCTGCTCCCAGTCTCCAGCACCACGCTGCACTGAGGACCCCCTCCTCTCCCACCCCACTGCATACACACTCACTCACTAGCACCACGCTGCACTGAGGACCCCCCTCCCAGCCCTCCTCTACACTGAGGACCCCCTCCCATGCGGCCCTCCTCTCCCACCCCACTGCATACACACTCACTCACTCACACACACACGCACGCACGCAAATATGCATGCATATTGCATTACAAACACAAGAAATACATAAATGCATAGAAACCTCGAATGACTGCATGTTAAACTGTTTCAGGAAATGGACCAAAAACACAGAATCTGTGTTCCAATGTATAGTCATTATTTTAGTCACAAGCTCTTTGTTAATACGTTTTATTGGTTTGATTATTAACCCAAATCATGCACACTTACTGTAATTGTCACTTAAAAAAAAGGAGAGCCGAAATCGGCGATCTCCAGCGTGCATGCAGATCGGCTACTTTCACAACTTTTGTGCGACACTATTGTGACGAAGTACGTAGGTCGTGATTTTTTTATATATTTTTTTTACTTACATTTTGGAGATAGGTACAAGGTTTCTTCCCCACAGCAAAACGTAGCATATACACATGCACACACAAAATTATGCACACACACACGCGCGTGTGCACGCTTGAGGCTGCAGAGGGGGGGGGGTCATAAGGAAAAGGGGTGAGAGAGGAGGGGGGGGGTGGACGGAGGAGGGCAGGAGATACCGGTGAATTGAGGGCAAGAAGGCAAGAGCGGAGAGAGAGAGAGAGAGAGAGAGAGAGAGAGAGAGAGGCAGCCGGTGAGAGACAAGGGGATGTGGAGTGAATTCTCACCCTATCATCACCATAATCACTTTAATGGCCGCTTATAGCGGTTTGTTTCGGCCGGGCTTGAGCGTGCGGGGGGGGGGGACGCGGCGGGACGGGGGCGCGTGTGGCGGTCAGACGTGTGTGGAGATCCTCCCGTCAAGGACGCTCTCTTCCAGTTGATTCACCGTCTCCTCTAACTCGTAACACATATAGGCTCCCATTTCTGCGACTTTTCTTGGAATCAGCCATTTGAACGCAACGACTGCTGCGCGGAGCCCGTGTATTTTAACACCTGAAGTACTGTAGACACCTTCTGAAGATAAAACGCTTAAATGTCACCAAGCTTGACATTCTGACTGTGTGCGTGCACACGTGTGTTTATTTGCGTTGTTTGTGTCTGTGTGTGTGTGTGTGTGTGTGTTGTCGTGAGTGCCAGTCTAATGCTCTCCATTCATTGAGAGCATGCAGAGATTTGTGGGAGGAGTAGTCGAGGGTGTGTGTGTGTGTGTGTGTGGCGGGGATGTGGGGCTGGTGGGTGGTGTGGGGATGCAGGAGGACTGAGTGAGTGAGAGAGGTGACCAAATATAAATAAATCTAACTCCTTGTTTATCCGTCTGTTGATTCAGAAATGGCCGACCTGCGTAGCGCGCCACTCGGTGGCGCGCTATGAGCTTGTAGATCTGCTATCTTTCAATAGCTAAAGCACGACATGATGCTGACACCAAAATCAGAATGGGTGAACACTTGAACCCCAGCATCCATATTCTGGGACGAATATACATACAAATAATATAATAATAATAATAAATACAAATATAATTTTTGGTGTATAGAGATCTGGTGTAGACAGGGGGGGGGGGAATCTAAAGTACAGTTGGAGACAGACAGAGAGAGAGATGGTGTGAGTGAGTGAGTTGGGGGAGAGAGAGAGAGAGAGGGGCACATCAGAGCAAGACAGTGGAGTACGAGGGTGAAAAATGAGAGGCGCAAACATGGAATCTGCTGAGGTAGATTTATTATGATGATGGAAAACGACAGACAGACATATATACACACAGACAGACATATATACACAGACAGGCAGACAGACAGACAGGCAGACAGACAAGGCCTGGGGGTCGGTCAGGCTGGCAAACAAATATAAAAATGAGTCATCGGGAAAGAAAGAAAGAAAGAAAGAAAGAAACGGATGGAGCAGGCTGATGAGGAAGGGTAGTGGAGGGCGAGGGGGTGGGTGGGGGGTGGACGGCTGGGGGTCTGCAGGACGGGGTGGTGGTGGTGGTGGTGGGGTGGGGGGTTTAGGTTGAAGGGTGAGACACATATGAGGAGATGGAGGAGGAGGGTGGAGGGAGGGTGGAGGGAGGAAGGGAGGTGCAGTCAAATGGCACTCATGACAAATGACATCCCCTGTCTCCCGGTCCGCTCTCCTCAGCGCCATGATTTGTCATCTCCTCCGTTGGCATTTTTCATCGCACTATCAAATCACCCTGACAGAATGATATTTTCTAATTCTCCCAGCCTTGGAGCACGCCTAAAAAAATAATGGCCTCCTCCCTCCGCGCCGCCCGCCCGCCGCACCATGGCACACTCTCTTTCTCTGTTGCTCTCTCTCTCTATATATATATACACATATAGTGTACCTCTCTCTTTAATTTTTTGCAATCGCTTGTCGCTCGTAAACATATCGTTGACTCTTTTTTTTCTCGTGTATATATAAATGAAAACGCCGTACATATGAAATGCGAGGGGTTGTGCTGAGGGGAAGTAATGGGCTGTATATAGCAGCGATATCCCAGCCGAGATGTGATGCAGGTATATTCGTCATTTTATTAAAAAAAAAAGAAAAAGTCTTTTGATTTGCTGTTTTTTTTTTTTTTTTCATATATAAATCAGAAGCATATGAATTTTCAAAACACAGAAGTTTGTCTTTGGATAAAATAAGAAAAACCCTAAATTATTCATTTGTACAGGAGGAAGAAACTCATCGAAACACAAGTTTTGCATATAGAACCCTTGTATAGGCTGTGCAAGGCTTAAACGTATTTTATTATATTGTATTTAAGTATACGTTATAATACATCACCAGATCATTGGCAGTAAATCGTTGCTGTCAGGTGCAAACCTCTTATGTCCAACACTGTTTCTTTTCAGCATTCAAATAAAAAAAACAGACTATCTACGAGCTCACAACGTGTTGCCACGCGTTGTGTTTTGAGCTTGTATAGATCGGCCAATTTCGTTAGTGTCTGTGTATGACAAAGTATAGGATTAAAATAAAATAAAAAGTAAAAATTCAGACATGAGAGATTAGTGTCTGACAGTAACAGCATTAACTGTGCCTCACTCACTCATGTGCATTGTTGCTCAAAAACCCATTGTTTGATAACCATATTCGATAATCACCGTGGTAATCCGTGATCTGTTCTCCTATGCTAACTACCCTTAGATGAGCCCCATGCACCACCTGCTGAGCCTTTGATCCACCAGCGCGTCATCCTTCCATTGTTTTATTGAATATTAATAAGGAACGGGGCCGTATCTGCCGTGACCCACCTTTCACTGTAATCCACCGGGGTCACGGCACCGCAAATGAGCAATACCACTAATTCCTGTCAGCGGGAGATCTCTATCGCGGCCGGCCCAGACTCGGCCCCATACAGTCATATCTGACTGATTGGCATCTGCGTTATTCTTCTGATCACTGGGAGGCATGCAGATCCCAACCAAAATGTATTTAACCCATTTTGACCTGAGATCAGATTCTAAAAATGTCTTCTACATCCTGACAGTTTTCTGAAAAAGCTATGTTTCTATGACAGTCGTTCTTCGATTTTTCAAAAATAGCAGAACTACAAGCTCGTAGCGCGCCACTCGGTGGCGCGCTATGAGCTTGTAGATCTGCTATTTTTCAATAGCTAAAGCACAACATAATGCTATAACACCAAATGGGGTTCCCACCCAAAATGGGTTAATTGACTATGCTTGCCTGGTCTTCAAATGGCAACGCAGCCTGCATACCGCCTTGGAAGTATAAGGATAGTTGTTTTTCTTTTAGAAATAATTTGCGAAAAGCAATTATTGAAAATGAACATATTAAAAAAAAGTTTGGAAACGACTTCAAAAAGCAACTTCACTCTAGCTCTATAGCTTGGCAGTTCTATCAGTTATTGTCTAAATTGCTAGAGTAAAAATTAAATGAAGCCGCGTCATTATAATGGTATTAATAATTGTATTTACAGATCGTATTGTAAGGAGCTTTTAATAACAGAAACTGACATCAAATGACATCAATTAAATTACATTTTAATATCACCTAACATCGAGAACATGTTTTATAGAATATAGTAGTGTTTTTTTTACCTTCATGTGCCTCCAGTGTGTGTGTGCGTGTGTGTGTGTGACTGTGTGTGTGTGTGTGTGTGTGTGTGCGTGTGTGACTGTGTGTGTGTGTGTGTGTGTGTGTGTGTGTGTGACTGTGTGTGTGTGTGTGCGACTGTGTGCGTGTGTTTGTATTTACTGGTTTTAGAAGGTGTCTGGGACAGTGTTTCTC
>NC_137882.1:5926964-5931964 GCF_963924005.1 Protomyctophum bolini | reverse complement strand
ACTTCAAAACACTTCAAACCCTTATATGCGTTTCAGCTATTTGAGAATGGCATGATCTACAGTATACCAGCTCACAATGCGACGCTATTTTCAAAACGTTTTCATACACATTCGAAAACTTGAAATGGGACTATACTTTCTACTTTTGGTAATTTGAAGTACATTTTGATACCGATACTTTTGTACTGTATAGCGCGGCACCACACTACGAGCTTGTAGATCTGCTGTTTTAGAAAATGTGTGAAAATTCTTTCAGAGCGAACTTTTTTTTTTTTAGAATCTGCCTCAGGTCTAAATGGGTTAACCCATTCTGACCTGAGATCAGATTCATACGAGGTTTCCACTGGACACACACTGGTCTGATTAACCCATTCTGACCTGAGATCAGATTCTAAAAATGTCAGTCGCTCTTCGATTTTTCAAAAATAGCAGACCTACAAGCTCGTAGCGCGCCACTCGGTGGCGCACTATGAGCTTGTAGATCTGCTGTTTTTCAATAGCTAAAGCATAACATGATGCTAACACCAAAATGGGTGCCCGGTCAGAATGGGTTAAGTACAAAATGCGAATACTTCTTGCACCACTGGGCATTCTGTGATATAGGCCCTGTGTGAGCTGTTCACATCTCGACCACAGAGAGCACATGCACTGAAAATAATGATAAAAAATAAAAATTAAACCATCCACAGGGAGGCTGCAGAGCGAGAATATGAACAGAAAAATGAAGGTGACTTTTCCGAGGCAGGGAGGGAGGAGGGAGAGAGAGAAGAGGGAGGAGGGATAGTTGTAGTAGTAGTAGTAGTAGTAGTAGTAGTAGTAGTAGTAGTAGTAGTAGTAGTAGTAGTAGTAGTAGTAGTAGCGAGGGTGAAGTGCGTGCGTGCGTGCGTGCATTACTATACTGGTGGGGACCAAACGTCCTCACCAGTGTAGAGGTATGGTATGGTATAATTTGAGAAATAGACATTGTGAGACCAATGTCCTGGTCCCCCTCACAAGAGAAATGTCTGTTTTCTGGATAGATAGATAGATAGATAGATAGATTTAGATATATATTTTGACATATAGGTTTACAATAAAAATGGATTCGGGGTAAGTGTTACAATTACACATGCAGAGCTTAGATCTGCGTTTTTGGTTTACGAAGAATTGTGCTAATGGATGTGAGCCTGCTGTGATCTGCTTTTTTTTTCCGGTCACGGTTCGATTATCTCCTGCCTGCATGTCCTAAAATCTTTGTCCTCACAAGTATAGAAAAACAAACGCGTGCGCGCGCGTGTGTGTGTGTGTGTGTGCGTGTGTGGGGGAGGGGGGGGGAGGGGTGCGGGCGTGCTTGGTGGTGGTGGTGGTGGTGGGGGGGATTTAATAGGTCCCCGAGACACGAAGGGTGTGAGATGAGCTGATGAAACCGAGGGATGGAGGGAGAGAGAGAGAGAGAGGGGAGGGAAAGAGCAAGGGAGATTGTATGTCAAAATGTGGATGTTTGGAGATTGTGCTTCCAACCCTGGCAAATGATTAAAATGTTCCCTCTGACATTCATATTCCACCATATCTGGATCCCTGCTTACGCCATGCAGCTATAGGCCCAATATATGAATTCAAGGATGGAGGGAGGGTCTAGAATTTGATCTGTAATATATATATGTGTGTGTGTGTGTGTGTGTGTGTGTGTGTGTGTGTGTGTGTGTGTGTGTGTGTGTGTGTGTGTGTGTGTGTGTGTGTGTGTGTGTGTGTGTGTGTGTGTGTGTGTGTGTGTGTGTGTGTGTGTGTGTGTGTGTGTGTGTGTGTGTGTATATACATGTATATTTAACTTTTTGAAGGATATGTTATACACCTAGTGTGAAGAAGACAGCAATTACACACACACACACACACACACACACACACACACACACACACACACACACACACGTCACCCAAGCACATTAGGCTATTGTCACTCATAGATTGTTGTACATTTTAAACATACCCATTATTTGTGCAAATTTACCTTCCTAAACAAGGACCTCGTATAGGCCTAATATTGACAACCAAACCAAAAACCTAACTTTTGCAATTGTACAGTTATACAGTATACAGTGTATGCTTTATTTATATTCTGAGCAAGACTTAAAATGCTGTTTTTTAAATGTTCACAAACTGTGTAGCACGACTATTTTAATTTGTGGGGAATACAGGCTTACTGTACCCACAAACATACAGTCCCACAGACAGACAGACAGACACACATTTGCCCACACGCACACACACACACACGCACGCACGCACGCACACACACACACACACACACACACACACACACACACACACACACACACAGCGTACAGTAATAAATGGACAACAAAAGAAAATGTGGGGGACCTCAGAGTAGACGATGTGAGTCTCCATCCCTTCTGACGCTCCTGAGATGAAGGTTGTCATGGTTACAGGGGCAGAAAGAAATCTGCCTCAACCCCTGTCCCACCCCACGCACGCACGCACACGCACACACACACACACACACACACACACACACACACACACACAGGCGCGTTGTCAGGGCATTGCTGATGTCACCAGTGAAACTATATGAATTGAACATACCGGTCAGGAGATGTATTTGAAAAGCAGTCGGGAGACAGGCAGAAATGGACTGAGCCTATACCTGACGGACACACACACACACACACACACACACACACACACACACTGCCCAGACAGCCCAGAAGAAGAAAAAAATTACAAATATATATAAAAGGGTAGAAAAAGATTATTATTATTATTATTTCAGACAGAATTCAAAGGGGGGTTTTGTTTGGGGAGGGGGGGGGGGGGTGGGGGGGTGATCCATCGCACCCCTCTCACTCTCTGCTCCCTTTCAGGTTCTGAAAGGGAATTATGGCAGGTTTTTCTCTGCCTTTTCAAGAAGGAAAATGTAATGGGCTGCGAGAAAGGAGTGTCTCTGTTGAAGAGAGAGAGAGAGATAGATGAGAGGGGAGTGATGGAGGGTTTCTTTGAGAAGCCTTTGTTTTCCTCTGGTCTGGTACACATTGATGAAGCTAAATGTGGCATCTGTCCTATTAAAGAAGATTCCACTCAGCACTTAAGGGCTTACGGAAAATTACAGCCTCTGGTACATATAAGTATCTTAATTTTGATGCCTTTTTTTCTTCATAAGCCATCAACGTAATTATTATTATTATTATTATTTTTAAAAACTTTGTTTTTAATGAGGTGTTTTTTGATAGATACATGGATCTGCATTAAGACGGATGATGAAGCTATAAGTATAAAAGCTCTCGTGTCATTTAAGTCCTTCCATTATGCTACATTTCTTCAGCAGCCTTGCGGAAAATGCTATTTTCTGGGGGGGGGGGGGTTTTACCCCCCTTTCAAAAGTGCTGTTTTATTTATTTTCCAGGAGAATATTTCATTTGGATGATTGAGATGTAAAAATGTACCGATATATGCAAATAGTCAGCAAGGTTTGTGTGTGTATAATTGGCACCTGTGTTGTTTTATTATTGATTATAAAGGCATCTGTCACTGTATCATGTCCCACCTGAATTATACTTTTATCTTATTCTGTTTTGAAATATTGTAATCGTAATCAACATTTCATATCTGACTGTTAAATATCAAATATTTGATTCAATTCAAACTATAGTATGCAAATTAATTACAAATACATAATGTTGCTGTCAATTATGGTTAATTTATTATAATTTTCTTATTTGAGGATTCACACAAATTAATTGAAAAGCAACAAAAGTAAATCACGAGGAGATTGTACTTGGATAATTGACAGGGAAAGAGGGAATGGAAGAATAAAACTAAATCGACCTAATACAAAACAAGCCATTAGTCATAATAGTTATGAGTTAACATAACAATTATTTATTAACAATAATCAATTAACAATGACAGTGAACGAAAGGAAAAAAAAAAAAAACGTAAAACAGAAAGGGAAGTATTAAAATATCGAACAGTGCAGAACGTTAATCAATAGGGATAATTTACACATGATAAAACACTGAAGAACCGGACAGTGTCTTTGCATAATTGTCATTTGATAACTCTCTGATTGACTTATTGATCGACACCGGCATCTGACCCCTCCCCATAAATCCAGACCCCGGGTGTCTCCACGGGGGCACCGCACTGAATCAGACATATTTTATCCTCCCTTAACCCATTCTGACCTGAGATCAGATTCATACGAGGTTTTCCACTGGACACACACTGGTCTGATGAACCCATTCTGACCTGAGATCAGATCCTAAAAAATCTCAGTCGTTCTTCGATTTTTCAAAAATAGCAGACCTACAAGCTCGTAGCGCGCCACTCGGTGGCGCGCTACGAGCTTGTAGATCTGCTATTTTTCAATAGCTAAAGCACAACATGATGCTGACACCAAAAGGGGTTCCCGCGCAAAATGGGTTAAGAGGGGATCGCCGCTTGCCCCCCAGCCCCCCCACCCTTCCTTTTTATGACAATCCCACTCTCATCTTTCCTCTTAAGTTCTGCCCTTTTGTGACCTTTTCCGAGCGACCAGACGTGTGTGGGTTATATATGGGCTGTCCTGCAAGCGAGGGGGGTGTCTGTGTGTGTGAGGGCGGAGTGGGGGGGGATGGAGGGGTAGGGGTGGGGGGGCTGTAGGGGGTTGCATTAGCACCGGCCCCCTAACCTACCCTGGTAGAGATCCCCCCCCCCCCATACACACACACACACACACACATGCATGCACACACACAGTCATGCCAGCTCAACTGAAACTGAAATTCAAATGTCCTTTATTTTCTATATGAAAAATAAATTGCCCAGAAAAAAAAAAATCAAATCCCACAGAATATATATGTACAGTTTTTTGTATATATTATATTAAGCATTCATATTCCTGCATGGGGGGGAATATCAGCCAACGTAGCAGATGCACACAATGCTCACAATGTGCATGGCAGCGCGACCTGAAGCCATTTCAGTACAGACAGGAAAAAAGATGGGTCCAAGTCAACTTATGTCCA
>NC_137882.1:5887722-5926764 GCF_963924005.1 Protomyctophum bolini | reverse complement strand
GTCCACTTATGTCCAGTTCACTAAATGTGGAGGGTTTAACCCATTCTGAACGGGAACCCGTTTTGGTGTTAGCATCATGTTATGCTTTAGCTATTTAAAAATAGCAGATCTACAAGCTCATAGCGCGCCACCGAGTGGCGCGCTACGAGCTTGTAGGTCTGCTATTTTTGAAAAATCAAAGAACGACTGACATTTTTAGAATCTGATCTCTCAGGTCAGAATGGGTTAATCAGACCAGTGTGTGTCCAGTGGAAACCTCGTATGAATCTGATATCAGGTCAGAATGGGTTAAGAAGTGATTAACAAAACCTTTTTTTTTATAGTATTAAGTATACGTATTATGAACGTGTCAACGATTGATTCCTCCCCCTTTATCAGTTCAAGACACGTCTTTAAAGTTCCCAAGTAAGGGACGAATCCTTATTTTCAAGGGGAGGAGGTTACCCCCCCCCCCCGCCCGCCCCTCTTCATTTCATTCAGTGCGTTCCGGCGAGGCCCTCTAAATCCCCTCTTTATTGTGTGTGCAGCGCGGCACAAAGGCCCCGGCGCGCTCTCTCATTTCCTTCATGTGTCTTTGGACATGAAGGGGCAGCCGCCGCCGCCTTTTGTTGCCGCCGCACGTTCCACGGCGGAACGTGGGCATTTCAACATGAAATAAACACGCCTGCTCTCGCAGGAGCCGACGGGACGGACAGACGGACGGACGGACGGGCGGACCATGTATACTTGAACCTGATTGTGATCGGCAAAACACCGCCTAAAAACAAATACCTGAGCCTGCTGCGTTCACACACATCTCCACAGTTGAATAGGAGGTGTCGTATAGATGTGTGTGATTAGAGAGAGAGAGAGAGAGAGCGAGAGAGAGAGAGAATGGCACATGGGACATGACCCCTCTTGATCCCCATGACGTGAATCCTTCCCTCAGTTCTCTGTCTCTCTCTCTCTCTCTCTCTGCCTCTCTCTCTCTCTCTCTCTGTGTACATGCTTGGCCCTCACCTTCCTCTTCAAAATCAACAACAAAAGTAGGATTATCTGGGGGGGGGGGGGGGGGGGGGGTTGGAGAGAGAGAGAGAGCCAAGCAGTGTGTTTGTGGGTGAGTTAAGCTTTGTGGACCTGTGTGTGTGTGGAGGGGTGGCGGGGGGTTATCCATCTTAAAATAGATTCAGTCCCGACAGACAGACAGACAGACAGAAATGGTCAACCCACAGGGAAGGACAAGCAGAATGTGGGGAGATTGGTTCATCTCACCAGCCAGCCAGAGCCCAGTCTCTGTTTGAATGGAAAATCAAAATGGTGGCTGACCCCTCTTTTGGTGTGTGCGTGCGTGCGTGCGTGCGCGCACGCATGACCATGGCTACAGGGAGACATAGTCCTGCTGTCTATCTTCAAACACACGGCATCTTTTTCATATCTGTGTGACGGGATGACACCGCTCACAAAAATAGGAAGCAGTCGTGTGTGTGTGTGTGTGTGTGTGTGTGTGTGTGTGTTGCATATGCATAAGATAGTTTATAAATATCCACTTTTGACAGCAAAAGATTGTTTCAGAATTCAGCCATAAGAGACAGTTCTCAGATGGAAACAAATGTGGGCACTTGAATCAATGTTTTAATATTTACATTTACGACTGATCCTAGAATATTATTACTACACATATTATTACTACAGTGAGATTACAGTAATAACACCTATTTTTTGTCAAATAAAGTCAGACGAAGATTGTGTGTGCGCGAGGTGTGTGTGTGTGTGTGTGTGTGTGTGTGTGTGTGGTGTGTGATGTAAAAATAACTTTACAGTTCATCAGAAAACATATCATTTACTTCAAATCAATTAGAAATAAATTAATTTGACATCCTTATCATAGTTAATGATGCATGGACCCCTTTCTAATCAACATGCATCTATAATGTAAAATTATGTGTGATAGATCATTAACCACTGTAACCCTGGCTTCCATGTTTTGGGTATCCATGTATTATGTGTCATTATGCATGTTGTACATCATGCATATTTCTTTTCAATTATGGATTACATTGGAAAAACAAACTAAACCTCTCAGTTCGTCGCGTTGTGAGAGGTTGTATATCGGCTTATTTAACTTTTTAACAAATGTCTAAAATAGAATAGATGCTAGACATCCTACTGTATGTCAGACAATATTTAAAATTAGGGGAAAATAGCCGATCTGCTTTTGTATATGACACTCGTGTATGATGAGGTATTATAGGACTTAATAGTAATATATAAATGAAAGGAAAAAAAAGTGAAACATGCAGATTTAAGGTTTCCGCCCGGCGACGGTGTCAGTATACAGGGCGCTTTCCAACAAGCGTGCACATACGGCACAGCCTCTCGTTTTAGCTGCATTTAAAATGTTTAAACACATTCCTATAAAAAACCAAAGCTACACACACACACACACACGGCCTCCTCATTTACATACACGCTCACGTTCAGCAGCGGGTTATAAAAACAGAGCGCTTGTAAGAGTGATATGTCATCATTCATCGCCCGTATCGGCTACAGCTATCAGCTACAGCGACACACGTCTCTCTCTCTTTCTCTCTCTCTCTCTCTCTCTCTCTCTATACCACGGCATGGGGCTTGGTTTATTTCTACCCATCAGCCACTGGGGCGTGACAGGGGAGAAATGTCGCTCGCCGCTGAAGAGACCGAGTTCCCCGCACGTGCGATGGTCCTACTTGACGTGGAGAGACAGACACACAGACATTTAAAATGACATCAATGAAAGCGGCCGGACGCGCGATGGGGACCTGCGGGGGGGGGGGGGTGTGTGTGTGTGTGTGTGTGTGTGTGTGTGTGTGTGTGTGTGTGTGTGTGTGTGTGTGTGTGTGTGTGTGTGTGTGTGTGTGTGTGTGTGTGTGTGTGTGTGTGTGTGTGTGTGTGTGTGTGTGTGTGTGTGTGTGTGTGTGTGTGTGTGTGTGTGTGTGTGTGTGTGTGTGTGTGTGTAGGGGGACACACAGAGAAAGGGGGCATATATAGAAATGGAGGAGAAGATGAGAAAAACACAGGGGAGCCTCATTTGAAGCAGTTAATGTGCAGATTTATGTAGAGAGACAGTGGTCAACATTCATAAGATCTTAGCCCTCCTCCCTGTCCATGCACACAACCCCCCCCCCCCTCCTCCTCATGGCATCTCCTTCACTCTATCTTGTTTCCTTCCTCAATAGCCTCCCCCCCCCCCCCCCCCCTCATTCTCTGCCTTTATGTCACTCACCATCATCTCTCTCTCTCTCCCTCCCTCCCTCTCTCCTCCTCTCGTATGAAACGGCTGCAGTCAGATTGTTCTGGACTGCGGGATACAGACCAACAGGAGGCAGAGGTAGACCACAGAAATACACACAGGCCCCGGGGGTTGCCAGGTTCTGTGAGAGAAACATGTGAAGCATGTGCAACCGGGGTGTCTGTGCAAAGGAAGCCCAAAACAGGCGGGGCAGGTCAGTCAAACTTTATTGTCTCTATAATGTGGTTTTAGAGCAGCTGCTCTCAAACATCTCTGTGTGGAGGAACCCCAGATGTAGGCCTACATGCATTTGTCAGTGGATCCCCAACTGATATTCTCCATTTTTTAAACATCTTTAAAGATTTTGGGGGGCGCGTGCGTGCGTGCGAGCGAGCGATTGAGAGAGAGAGAGAGGACTTGTTTTCATAGACCTAACGCTTGTTTATTTTGTAAAATCTGGCAACACAGACCACAGAGAGAGAGAGAGAGCAAGAGAGAGAGAGAGAGAGAGAGAGGACTTACAATCAAGATTCAATAATTTATTGGTATACAAGTATCGGCCAAAGTTGCTAGGATATAAAAATATTTATCAGAACATTACTGTTGGCACACAACCCTTAATAACCATTCCAGTACACTGTAGCCTAGGAAATGACACAACAACGTAGCTCAGTGATTCTCAACCTGTGGACCTACGAGGGTTTTAGAAGTTGTCCTCCAGATAATTAGGAACAACACAAAGAATATAATGATGGTATGTTAGCTGGAAGAAAATTGGTCGATCTTTAAAATAAATGTGCGCTGAAAATGCACTCGGCCCACCCATCTCGCACCCGTGATCTGACCAGCCTTTAAGTGGTCTGATGGGTGGGCCACGGACACTTATTGAGAGTTCCAAGTGGGCCCTGATGATCCACACAAAAAAGGCTGAGAACCACCGCTTTACGGTTCCTGTATATGCGAGAGGCGGTATAGTACGTAGTGCGAAAGAAATAATAAAACCTTTGCAGAAATTTACAAAACGACATGACAGCTTCCTTGCGTGTAATTACAGCACATAACATCACCTCAACACCTGGTTAGGGCACAGAGTGTTCTGTCAGGGGAAATGTTAACTGCATTGCACACCATAATTCAAAAACATTCAAAGACCTTCTGCACATTTTCTCCTGCTCCAATTAAATAAAAAAATAAATAAAAATGAACCAACTGCGATACATCATCCCAGTCCTTTCATTCCAGGATAATTGTTTTATATTAAAACGAACGCACGGTTTTCGTGGATATTTTTGACGCTAGTCAAAATATAATTTATGCCAAGATATGACGGCGAGATGTGAAAATTACTTCACCCTTTTATCACCCGTGTTGCTTAAGCAAGATTTACCAGCTCTGCTGCTGTGAAAACATCCATATGTAATTTAATTCCGCAGGAGAGTAGTTGTTCAGACCTTTCAAAGCCGACTGTAGAATTTATAGATACAATAAAAAGGATTAGACCAAATATTCAGCGGTTCTCTATGGATATATAACTTCAAAATCTATTCATTTCCACCTACTCTCTCTCTCTCTCTCTCTCTCTCTCTCTCTCACACACACACACAACCTTGAATGCAGTCAGTCTCTTCTCCGTAGCATCAGGTGTTGCACTGTAAGTTGACATCAAGTGGAATGGAAAACGTTGTCGTCAGGTGGAAACCTCCTATGTCCAAAAAAAAAACCTCACTCTTCAGGATTCGGATACAAAAGAGCGACAAATTGCCGATCTACGAGCTCAAAAACACATTGTGACGCTGCGCATTTTGAACTTCTATAACTGGCGAGCAGTTACATGAAGTGCTACATAGCTCTATACTCTGATAGTACTCATTGCTATATAGAGTGTTTGTTCACAGTAACAGAGGTTTCCGTGTCTCTCGAGCTGTTTAGTACACAGAAGATGCATCTTCGGGTCGAGGGGACCATGGCCAAATAATATATAGTTTTAGGGGTCCTTGTCTTGTATGGGTATTATGTTTGAGAACCAGTTCACTCAGATGTGTGGAGTTTCCTTTCAGCCTTAGGCTGGTGGCGGGGGTCTCTCTCCACCCCTGCTGTGCCCCCCCCCCCCCCCCCCGCTACTTCTACTTAACAAGTAAAACAGTATTTCTTCCATCATAGGTTCAGAACACATGCAGGCTATACACACGTCTGTCCACGTCCAAACCACTCATGTTTCAGATCACGTTGCCGCAAACAAAACAATGCTGCGAATTCACTGCAAATACACTGCAAATATATATATATATTTATATTATTTTTTTGCTGTTGCAAATATATCCCAAAATGAATGAACGTGCGCGAACCTTTCCAAAAACTGGAACTGTGATCGAGAGAGCTCACGAAAACAGACACGTGTATTTACTGTACACTCAGCAGGAATGTATATATTGTGTTCCTCGAGCAGCAGCTATTTAAATTACTTGAGGCATTTTTGCATAGTGTTGCATCATGCCTGAAACACACGCCGCAGGGACTAATTTGGCCAGTTTTTTGCAACATGCTTATATTATCCATACTGCAGTCTACCCACAATGACTGCATCGTTAGATTCGTTACCTCAATCAGGGGTCGTTTTCCAGCTAGGCCAAGGACCACTAAGCTGAAAGATAATTGCATATTGTATAAAATTGCGTTCCAGATTTAACTTTTTCGTAAGAAAGAAATTTCACGGAAAGCTTCATAGACTTGTTTGACAGCACTATCATCAGTTTTGCGTACATTCACGTTGATCTTTTCTAATATGTATTTTCAACCACTTATAAATCTTCAATACCTACTAAACGTGGCCTTTGGCTCTGTAATTAGTAAGCTCTTTGCCCCTCTACACCAGATCTCTTCACCGTAAATAGCCGATCTACAAGCTCATGGTTCATGCATGTATGGTAGTACAGTATGTACTCTATGCCTACATGGCTGTATATATATATGTACTACCCTATAACTGCAGTAACGGTATGCATGATTATATGTACAGTACTAATGCAGTGAAGTATGCATGGCTGGCTATACTACTATATACCTAGTAGTATGCATGGTTGTATGTACTGTTGTTGTATGTACTGCATGGTTGTTTGATGTACTCAACTAGTTGTGCTTTGTGCAAGTCGACAGTAAAAGTTGAACTGTGTGTGTGTGTGTGTGTGTGTGTGTGTGTGTGTGTGTGTGGGGGGGGGGGGGTGTTATCCAACATGATATATTATAATAACAATAAGCCTACTTAATGTTGGATGAATAATTGGAATTTATCCAACACGACAAAACTTCCGGCCTCTTTTCTGACTTCTGACACAGTGCAGTAATCAGCCTGTCAATCAAGTGCAAAGCAGCAACGGACCTCGTTCGGCAACATCAAAAGGCAGAGGCAAAGCTGCAAAGAGCTTGTTAACCCGTTCTGAACGGGAACCCATTCTGGTGTCAGCATCATGTTATGCTTTAGCTATTGAAAAACAGCAGATCTACAAGCTCATAGCGCACCACCGAGTGGCGCGCTACGAGCTTGTAGATCTGCTATTTTTTGAAAAATCGAAGAACGACTGACATTTTTAGAATCTGATCTCAGGTCAGAATGGGTTAATCAGACCAGTGTGTGTCCTGTGGAAACCTCGTATGAATCTGATCTCAGGTCAGAATGGGTTCATCAGACCAGTGTGTGTCCAGTGGAAACCTCGTATGAATCTGATCTCAGGTCAGAATGGGTTAATTAATGGCTGAGACTGAGAACTCTCCCGATGCTATATTATGGTTCCGTTGAAAGTTGGGGGAAAAAGGAAAAGAATCACGTTCTCTGTCTGTGACATTAACCAATTCAATTCTGTACAGTACACGCTTCACAGTTCACACATGGAGAAAAACATAGTGGGTGGATGTCGACTTAATGAAGTTGACTTGTTGACCAGTTTTCTTTTTGGTTAATGCCTTTAACCCATTCTGAACGGGAACCCATTTTGGTGTTTAGCATCATGTCATGCTTTAGCTATTGAAAAATAGCAGATCTACAAGCTCATAGCGCGCCACCGAGTGGCGCGCTACGAGCTTGTAGGTCTGCTATTTTTGAAAAATCGAAGAACGACTGACATTTTTAGAATCTGATCTCAGGTCAGAATGGGTTAATCAGACCAGTGTGTGTCCAGTGGAAACTGATCTCAGGTCAGAATGGGTTAATAATGTAATATGGTACTATGTACCTGCATGTAGTAGTAGTAGTATACATGGTTGTACTGCATGTACTACTACGATGTACCTGTCTGTAGTAGTAGTATACATGGTTGTACTGCATGTACTACTACGATGTACCTGTCTAAAGTAGTAGTATACATGGTTGTACTGCATGTACTACTACGATGTACCTGTCTGTAGTAGTAGTATACATGGTTGTACTGCATGTACTACTACGATGTACCTGTCTAAAGTAGTAGTATACATGGTTGTACTGCATGTACTACTACGATGTACCTGTCTGTAGTAGTAGTATACATGGTTGTACTGCATGTACTACTACGATGTACCTGTCTACAGTAGTAGTATACATGGTTGTACTGCATGTACTACTACGATGTACCTGTCTATAGCAGTAGTATACATGGTTGTACTGCATGTACTACTACGATGTACCTGTCTACAGTAGTAGTATACATGGTTGTACTGCATGTACTACTACTACTACTATGTCTGAGAGCCTTAAGCTGCAGCTTTACAACTGAACCTGCAGTGTGATCTCAGTCTGCCTCTGCACCCTGGGGCAAGGCAGAAGAGCCCGTGTGCGTGCGTGTGTGTGTGTGTGTGTGTGTGCGCGCGCGCGCGTGTGTGTGTGTGTGTGTGTGTGTGTGTGTGTGTGTGTGTGTGTGTGTGTGTGTGTGTGTGTGTGTGTGTGTGTGTGTGTGTGTGTGTGTGTGTGTGTGTGTGTGTGTGTGTGTGTGTGTGTGTGTGTGTGTGTGTGTGTGTGTGTGTGTGTGTGTGTGCGTGCACGCGTTCCATATAGCTCAATATTATGATCTGTGAGATCCTGATATGTCAGCTTGGAACTTATGGATTTTGCCTGGCAAGACTATTATTCCACTGTCTCCATACATACATACGTTCTATAAACACTGAGCCTATAGTGCAGAACAGAAAAGGTATCAATGGAATACTCACCCCTCCCTCTGTCAATGAACCAAATCAAACTCAATTTAGTATTTTTAATGAGGTTATTATCATCATGATAGTTAGGCAGATGATCGAACTGTCTGTCTGTCTGTCTGTCTGTCTGTCTGTCTGTCTGTCTGTCTGTCTGTCTGACAAAGTGTATATATTCCATTTCTTGCAAAAGCATACATTTTCTCCAGGCTGGTTATTTCCCATTGTTGGCTAGAAAGCTAGCAATATTTATTCCTATAGCTGTTTATATATAGGATAGTGTATGTCTGTACAAGATGAATATGTGGGAGATGAAAACAACAAAACCCATCACAGCCAAACAACTTTTCCCCTGACTTCCATTTCGTGAACACCCCCCCCCCCCCCCCCCCCCCCTCCTCCTTTCTGCTTATCGTTCTGGTGCGGCACACCACAATCTTTAGCACTATTTATGGAGTGTGACTTTAAGTTGTCATTGCGAAAGTAAGGGAGTCGTGGTTTTTTCAAGTTGACAAAGAGTTCCCTTTCATTCCAGGCTAGGTCTAAAGATGGCTTGATTGACAGAGAGAGACACACTTGAAGGGGCGATGCAAAGATAACAGCCAGAGAGAGAGAGGGAGAGAGAGTGAGCTCCGCTTGCTAATTAACCATTCTGACCGGGCACCCATTTTGGTGTTAGCATCATGTTACGCTTTATGTATTGAAAAATAGCAGATCTACAAGCTCATATCGCGCCACCGAGTGGCGCGATACGAGCTTGTAGGTCTGCTATTTTGAAAAATTCGAAGAACGACTGACATTTTTAGAATCTGATCTCAGGTCAGAATGGGTTCATCAGACCAGTGTGTGTCCCGTGGAAACCTCGTATGAATCTGATCTCAGGTCAGAATGGGTTAAAAGAGAAGCAGCTGTCTTTCTTTTTCAGTTTCTGTTATTCCCTTGTTCCACCGAGTCTTAATGTTTTATTCAGGAGAAACATAACTACAGATGAAATTAATAAAATCAGGCCTGCCTTTTCCTTCTCCGCTATCTCTTGGGGTGGGTGGGGGGGGGGATTCAAACGTTCGTTTCCCCCGGCTTTGAAGCACAAACTCAAAGTGTTCCGTGTACAGTATAGCGTTCATTTCTTCATTTCCTGCATATTAAGTTCCTTTTCCCCCTTTTGTTTCAAAGTGCATCGCCCCGAAAATAAAGATCAATTTTTCAGTGTGAGAGGCGTTTGAAATCAGAGCAACGTGTTTCCCATATAATGCTCGTGGACTCGGGTTTAGCGACTGCATTGTTTTCATGAGATTTGTTCTTTTCTTAATTATTTTATTTATTTAGTTTACCCGCAACAACATCTTGTTTTACGAATCATAAGACTGATGAGGGTTTAGCCTTGTTTTTGCCAATTGGTGGGTCTTGTTGAATTCAGTGATGTTGACTAGATGTACACAAATTATGGTGTGTGCGTGCGTGCGTGCGTGCGTGCGTGTGTGCGTGCGTGCGTGTGTGCATGCGTGCGTGCGTGTGTGCATGCGTGCGTGCGCTCTGTTATATTATACCTTTGAGGGCCAAAGTCCTTTCCAGTATAGTAGAATTTGAGATATAGACATTGAGAGGTGCAGGTCATAACACAAAAAAGACAAAATACATAGAAAATGTAAATAAAAAATAAAACGTTGATGTCCTCACGAGTATAGCAATTCAAACTGTGTGTGTGTGTGTGTGTGTGTGTGTGTGTGTGTGTGTGTGTGTGTGTGTGTGCGTGTGCGCGTGCGCACGCGTGCGCATTTAATTTGACTATACATCCAAGGCCCTGCGAGTGTTTGGCTGTCTGATCACCTCATGTGAGTCTAAGCAGGGAAGCCATGCGCAACTAACACGCACTTCAGAGTTGAACTAATTGTGTCATTTTTAACACGAATCTGTGGCTTGGACACATCCTACTCACATGTGCTGTGCTGCGTTCTCTCTCTCTCTCTCTCTCTCTCTCTCTCTCGCTCCCTCTCTCTCTCTCTCTCCCCTCTCTCTCTCTCTCTCTCGCTCTCTCTCTCCCTCTCTCTCGCCCTCCCCTGAGCCAAACAATGAATGCAGAGTGGAGCATAATACAGCGTATTTTATCCACCCCGCGTTGCGAGGAAATTTCAGCGCTGCATGCAGGTATACATCATCCTATTCCCCAAATGCACGCGTCTGTATGGCTAGCCATTTTAATGTATAGGTGGTAAAATGTGTACATTATGTGTGCGTTTGTGAGTTGGTGTATCACGTCGGACACGGAGAGGAGATTGGTTTTATTTGGACCACCTGCATGGTGAGGTGTCCCTTTGGAAGTGGATGGAAGTGTGTGCACGTGAACGTGCATGCGCTATATGTGACATGCAAGTAAATGATCATCCGTGTGTGTGTGTGTATGTCTGTGCACATGCATGCCCAAATACATTCATGTATACTTACTGTAGGCCAAGAGGTTCTCAAAGGGAGGTTTGGGCACCTTGAAGGGGTTCCATGCAGTCGGTCCCCAGCAAAAATAAATAACGCTATGAAAGTCTTTATCTTTGAGCTATTCGGAAATAAACAACAAGTTCACACTTGTTGCGAGCTTGTACTGTAGGTCGGCTATTTTCGAAAGATCTTGACAAATGTTCTCTTCTGTTGTCCTTGGCACAAAATATATCTATTTTTTTTTATCCCACGATTTTGTAACCCATTTTTCACCCGGTGCCCCGAACTGAGCTCCTGCTTCCTTCAATGCATGAAGAGTGAGCAGGCCGTGCTTATCACCTGACAGGGGGGAGTTTCCCCGGTCCGACGTAGCGCGTGGAACGAACACGTTATTCCAAACCAGTTCCTTTCCCTCTACATCAGGCTGACCACGGGGAGGCAGTATAGAGACCAGGAATCCTGCATAATCTTTGTGAGGGTACCACCTACCCTAGGGGACACATGGGGAGAACATGCAAACGCCACACAGAAAGGCCCTTTCGCCAACCCCACCTAGTGTTTGGGCGCTGATGACGCAGACGAGAGGACACGGTGACCCAGTGACTCGTTCACGTAGATGACAGTCGGTGCTTGTGTCTGGCCTTCGGTACCCGGAAACGTACCTCAGACACGCATGAGGAGAACCTGTCCACCGACCGGGGGCGACATCTCCAACCGGTGCATACCTAAGTGGTCCACCAAGTGCACGTTTCAGAAAAATGATGGCAGGATTTCTTTTCTTAATAAGTAAGGTATTAAATTACACTATGATAATCTTACACGGGGGAAAAGGGGCACTTTGGCCGATGATTCATTGTGGCTGGTCTGGCCTCCCTCCTCCCTCCTCCCACACTCCTTACATCTAAGTATGCAATGCATGTGATCCCCCCCCCCCTTGCACTCAGCCAGACCCCTCAGAACAACGTTAATGGACTTCCCACTGCACAAATAATGAGACCAGTTAAGTCGTTAAGCAAAGCAAGATGGAGAAGCAGAGAGAGAGAGAGAGGGAGTTAATCGAGGGAGAGGAGGGGCGATGGAAGAGGGTAGCTAGCGCTGCTCTGAGAGGAACGATCCTATCACACACATGCACATACAGTATGCACACACACACAGTACGCACACACACACAGTACGCACACACACACACAGACAAACTTACCTACCATACCATTGCCGTCGGCCAGGAACCATCTCCATATTTCAACTTTTTATAGATGTTTTTGTAAATGAATGCCCTACTACTTCATCATACAAGAGTGTCGCCTTGAAGTATAGTGAAAATAGCTGATCTTGTGAGCTTGTATAGTTTGACTATTGTCACTTTTTTTTGTAAATAATCATATTCATAATACAAGTTTTAACAGACGGCGATATAGTAAATAAAAAATGCACGTCCATATACTGTCTGCCGATAACACACGCGTACATGTGTGTACGTGCGCATACGCAGACATGCGCGCAGACAGGTGAGGCTATAGGCTGATCAATAGCATCCAGAGCTGGGGAGGAGGTGATGAGTGCAGACAGCAGTCAAAGCCCAGAGGAGTAAGGAGTGACACTGCTTATCTACTGAGCAAGGTGAAATGTCAAACACTCTACTGGATCTGGAGCTCTCTCTCTCTCTCTCTCTCTCTCTCTCTCTCAGGGGTTCTCAAATCTTTTTGAATTGATACTATTTTCTTATCTTTTTGGGACCCCCACTCCTCAGTGTTACTTTAAATGGGAGAGTTGCAGACCCATAAGGGTCCATTTTGACCACTGGGGGTCCCTGGACCCAATGCTAACAACCAAATATGCTGTGTGACAATAGCAGATCTAAAAGCTAAAGGATACGCGTTGTAAGCTTGTAGATCGGCTATTTCCATACGCCACTAAGTGATGTATAATACAGCAGGGTTAATCAGACTAATCAATTTGTAGATTATATAAAATCTACTAGATTTTTTTTCCATGTTGATTTGTTTATATGAGACATTAAAAAGAATATATATACAGGTATATATATATATATAAACCTGCTTCTCGGTTATTTGATTAACCTACAGTATATGCGTACATAAGCAAGATTACAAGTAAGTCGGTTATTTGCTCTAAATATCGCTTTACATTTTGGTGAGTTGCCCGGCCCCAATACAAACGTTCCTTTTGGCTGAAATCATATCACTCAGACAATACAGTACATGTCTTCCAATACAAACGTTCCTTTTGGCTGAAATCATATCACTCAGACAATACAGTACATGTCTTCCAATACAAACGTTCCTTTTGGCTGAAATCATATCACTCAGACATACAGTACAGTACATGTCTTCAGCAGCGTACAGTAACACAGACAACAACGTATGCATATGAGCACGGTGGTGACAATGTTTGCGACGGCGTCGTCTCGCTGTTAACCCATTCTGACCTGAGATCAGATTCATACGAGGTTTCGAGGTTTCCACTGGACACACACTGGTCTGATGAACCATTCTGACCTGAGATCAGATTCTAAAAATGTCAGTCGTTCTTCGATTTTTCAAAAAATAGCAGACCTACAAGCTCGTAGCGGCGCCACTCGGGTGGCGCGTCTACGAGCTTGTAGGTCTGCTATTTTTCAATAGCTAAAGCATAACATGATGCTGACACCAAAATGCGTTCCCGTTCAGAATGGGTTAATCTGGCTTACATGGCTGCTGTGTGTGCATGTCTTCCAGCCTGTCCATTTCCATGGCCCTGAGCTTAATAACAACACTGCCGGATTAGTGCAGGGTGACTACCCACAATACGAAGAAAAAAAAAAGAAGAAAAAAAAAAAAAAGAGAAAAGAAATACATACAAGCTAGTCTCTCACTCTGGAATGCAAACGGTGTAGCCAGCCAGCATACTAGACACAGGGATCAGTGGGAATTTCACTGACGAAAAAGGGATTGGGTACAAGAAAGAAGGAAGAAAAGAAAGAAGAAAAAAAAAGGACTCACGACGACTCGGTTCCATTGAATGCCAGTAGGATGGGGAGTACAGACAGATTATTAATGAGCTGAATTGAAAGAAAAGTTATAGAAAAACCTTACATACCGGGCTCTGCACAAAGAAGTTCACCTCGCATTGCTGTTTTTTATATCGTTGCTGTCGGGTGGAAACCTCATACTGTATGGCCATTTTTAAGATTCTGCCTTTATTGATAGGTTGAAAGGTAGAACTGACAGGAAATGGGGAGAGAGATGGGAAGACACGCGGCAAAGGCCGTCGGGATCGGGAGTCGAACCCGCGGCACGCCGTCGGGTTAGTCTAGGTGCCCAGACGGTTGAGCTAACCGTCTGGGCCCTGTATGTCCATTTGCTCTAAGATCAATCTGCAAGCGTTGTCAACTTGTAGGTGGGCTATTTTCACGATTTGTGTGTGACAAGTGTATGACAAAGTAGGGCATTCATTTATGGGAAAAATAATACACATGGACATGCAAGGTTTCTGCCAAGCGTGAGCATATTTACGTGAACACAGCCTCTCTGGGCAGTCTCTCTCTCTATACCCCTCTCTCTCTCTCTCTCTCTCTCTCTCTCTCTCTCTCTCTGTCACACTCTGTGGTATTAATTTCTCATCTGGCCAAAGGATTATCATCTTCAGATTGGAGCCATGATCTCTTGTGCTGCAGGCTCAGGGTTATCCAGCCATCCATATGCAGAATTATCATTTGAACACTAATCTCTGGCCATGCACTCGCACACACTCCCATGCATCATAATGTCCAGAGATGAGCGGCGATTAGAGAGACGCTGAATGATGATTGTCATTGTCAGAACACATCATGCTATACTGCTGCTACTGTTGTCATAAAGAATATATAAAAACCCAAAATGAGACACATAGATGCTGTTGTTTGCTTGCAGTGGGGGACAATGTACTCAATGGCAGTGGAGAAAAAAATACAATATTACACTATATTTGAAATAGGGCTGGTGTTGTGGTTATTTAATAATTGACCTTTTTCCTTTTCTATAAAAGAAGTCAACCATGTTTTGTCTTTGAATTGTAGTGGAGCGAAAGCCAAAAAAAGTCAAATTCTCAGAGTATGGATACTCAAAACAAAAAGTAAATGCACCAGGTTAATGTCCACCGCTGGCTGTTTGTTAGAGGGGAGGGGCTAAGAGGGATCATGTTATGATGGGAGGGGCACTGATATGGGGATAATAGGTATTATGCTGTTTTGCCTCTTTTCCAATCCTTTTATGTGCTGTGCATAACATTCTCCCTGTCTCCTACTGTTGTTTGGCAGAATAATAGCCCAAGCAAAACAACATCTATCCTGACAATGACTTCCATCCCTTGTCCCAGACATATAAAATGCTCTAATTCACTGTTCTCAATTTACATGAAGTTCAGAACAGCCCAATTGGTTCCTGACTAGCATCACTATCACATGTTCCCAATCCTTTTGTGTGTTCACTGTGTGTCACTGCTGACTCATAATGATACCTGCCATCTTTCCTCTCTGCTGCTGAGTCCTCTCCTCTCCTCTCCTCTCCTCTCCTCTCCTCTCCTCTCCTCTCCTCTCCTCTCCTCTCCTCTCCATCTCCTCTCCTCTCCTCTCCTCTCCTCTCCTCAAAATAGAAGTTTATTGGCAACATTTAATCACCAATTAAAATCCCAAAGCTTGTTTCCATAACAAGACGAAAAATACAAGCTCACAAACGCATTTACATGCAACACGTTTTGAGCTTGTTGTAGGTCGGTTATTTCCGTTTGACAATTTTGGACAAAAGTATACTTTGATGCCAATACTTTTGTGCTTTTACTCAACTTATTTTTTTTATACAGCTGTTTTGCTTGTAAAACAGAGCATTTTCATATCGTTATAGCTATGCTTCTCGGCACCACCACCCCGCCCATCCCCCAGGCTCTCCCCTCTCTCTAATCAAGCCCTAATGAGCCTAATTGGTCGTTAAACAACGCCAGAGCATGACACAGTGGTGCGAGAGCGTCTGCCATATGGTTGGGGGGGAGGGGGGGGGGGGGGGGGTTGGCCTGGGGGTCCCCCAGGGTCCCCAAGCTGCCAACTGTCTCTCATGCTGCCGTCACGGCCCCGAAAGCCCGGCCTGACTGATGATGGAGGCACACACAGGACGGCATGTTTTTTTCTCCTGTTGATGATTCAGCACTCAGCGCAATTGTGTGTGCGTGTGCGTGTGCGAGTGCGTGTGTGTGTGTGTGTGTGTGTGTGTTGTGTGTGTGTGTGTGTGTGTGTGTGTGTGTGTGTGTGTGTGCGTGTGTGTGTGTGTGTGTGTGTGTGTGTGTGTGTGTGTGTGTGTGAGAGAGAGTCACTGACTATGCTGACTGTCTGCTGGCTGTCTCTGGTGGTGGTGAGTCAGCAGGATGTAGACCTGACATGGTATGGTCGGGCAGAAACCTTGTACGTCCAAAACTGTCACTTTTCAACTAAATGGGGAAAAAACAAACTTGTGTTCCAATGTAGTTACTGTAGGTTTTTAAGTCATTTTTCTTATTTTACTTTTTTTTTCCTGAGCTCGATTGCACCCCCAAAAAAACCTGAACTTTTAACATTCAGTAGATTTTATGTGGTCTGGGGTTGAAAACCTTTAAATTGATAGTTTTTAGGGTTTTTTAGCTATAATAATTTGGTGACCGGCGGAGTCAATTGATCAACACATTTTTGCCTCATTAATACGACAAAAAGAAAAATCCATTAATTCATGCATGGCTTCATGAGATGAATAATCGATAGGAGGGGAAAAAAAAGTCATTTTAACATTGGTTCAATATTTATAAAAACCCACAGACGCACTTAATTTCACTTTCAAACACTCGCAAGGTTGCAAGTGTCCTTGAGCAAGACACTGCACCCCTAATTGCTCCTGATGTGCTGGTTGGTGCCTTTCATGGTTTCCGTCCGCCATCGGTGTGTATGAATGTGTGTGTGAATGTATGGGTGAATGTAATGCACAATCTATGTAAAGCGCCTTGGATAAAGGCACTATATATAAATGCACCATTTACCAGTACAAGCTCACAACGTGTCACTCTTGTACGACAAAGTACAGGGCATTAATTTACAAGAACAAATTGGTGAAATGTGGAGAATCGGAGATACAAGGTTTCATTCCCGACAGCGGCAATAATATGAGAGCAGGAATCACCATCAGCTGTTCCACGTCAGTGCTGCTTGTACAGACTGTGCTAAGCCTCTTACCTTTTAATTTGTTTGGAGTGCACGGCTGCCTCTCTTTTGTTCCCCGCTGTATGAAGGAGAAACAGGTGGTACAGGTTGAAATATGGAGATACCAGACTTATGCCTCGATATAGCTACAATTTATAAATCACTTTTTGAAAATGTGTTGGAAGTTGAGGCAAAAGCTACCAAAAGGAAATAAAAGACTAAAATAAAAACTCTATACACTGTATCCAATACTGTATATCAATGAACATGCAACATCAATTTAACAAATGTATAACTAACAAAAAGGGATAAATAAACCTGCAAGGAATTAAGCACAGATACAAGTTGTATAATTTATGTTAAACGAATGTTTAGTTAATTTGTGACATTAACTGGGGTTTATCCTACAATACCCGTGCAGCTTTCTTCTCCAGGCCATTGCCACTATATTGGTCCAAGAGATTCTTACTGTCGTTATTACTCCGTATACCTTTAACTATACTTAAACCATATATACTTTGTTATGTTGCCTGGGGTCCTCTGAGTCCGTACTTGGGCCTTGTATACTTTCCCTCTACATCAAATGGGCCATCGGCTATTTAGGTTCATATCGCTTGGCTTAGAGATGGCATGTAGTGAAACAAGGATACCAAGTACAGTTGCAAACCCTTGTCCGTTTCACAAGTATAGAGGGTTTAAGTGGTTATCCTAGATCAGGGGTGCCCAAAAGGTAGATCGTGATTACCAGTAGATCACAAAGGCTGTGCAGGTACTGTAGGTCACATGACCCTAAAGAATATTTCAATTACATTTATAAAACACAACACTTGAATTAAAGGTGACTTGATTGATTGACATCAGAGAGCTCCTGTCAGCTCAAATCCACAATGCAACATTTTGTTTTCAGTGTCGCTGTGCTGCGCAACATCGGTAGCATTTTAAATGAAATACAAAAAACTCTACCTATTCCATTTCTCCCCCTCTATTTCCCATTCCAAGTGCATTCGTCTTATATGTAATGCCAGTGCCGCTATTCTAAAGCACCCTGCAGGTACATATTTAAACTATTTTCAGGTGGGGTGGATCTTGTTGAGCTGGTCATTTTGAAAGTAGCTTTCAAGTCCAAAAAAAGGGTGGGCACCCCTCTGTCCTAGATCAAGCAACATGTGAAACATACGAACAAGAGTGTTGGTCTTCACATCTTGAGATGTGAATCCATACTGGGTCCTGGCTGCTGTTACTGCCCCCGCCCCCCCCCCCCAAGCCCTGGGCAGAGAAATGAGTAGTAATACCACATTTAATGATATTTAGACACAGTTTTGCAAGCTGAGTGCCAAGCCAAGGATCTGTAATGTGTTGACTCCACAGCGCTGCATGGACCACTAATTAATTTGCCTGTAGAAACGTGGGGCTGTGAGGCCTGACGCCCTCAGCCAATTTACTACCGACCTTAATATGACCCAAGCACAGCACTAAGTGGCCGGGGATGCTCAGCGATGTGTGTGTGTGTGTGTGTGCGACTGTGCGTGTGTGTGTGTGTGCACGTGCATGCGTGCGCGATTGTGCGTGTGCGCTTGGGTGAAAAGGTTAAGCATATTTTACCAAAACAAGGAATCCCAGCATCTAACAAGGACTGATTATGTAAATGATGTGTTGGCAGGCAGCTCCTACGCCTCTGGGGTTTCAAGTGTGTGTGTGTGTGTGTGTGTGTGTGTGTGTGTGTGTCTGTTTATATTTATATGTGTACATGTGCGTACCACACGAGCAAGACTATGGGCCCTATTTTTTCTTATCCATAAACTTCATTGCCTTTACTATTTTGAAAAAAACATTTAAGAATTGTTCAATGTGTTGTAAGGCACTGACGAAAATTGGGCCCTGTGAGTATATGTAACTTGCAAACTGAAAAAGAGACCATCCAATTGTAGGTCACCATCAGATCATGTGATGCAGGCATTGATCAACATTTAATCATTTCACTTTCGTTGTGGGTTTATTTCTAAATGGTTTATATGCCTGGTAGTCAACAACAAACATTGAGTCTGATTGCTCAATATTTCAAAACTGTTCTCATCTGCCAAATGTGCCAAAGGAGCCTCGTTTTGTAAAGAAAAAAAGAAAATAAATGAAAACTGCTGCCTCAGTCAATCCTCTTGGCTGGGGGTCGCGAAACGTCACAGAGGGGGGGGGGGGGGGGGGGGGTGTGAGGCCTTGTCTGTTTGGAGGCAGTCCAAACTTTTAAACCAGTTGCACAAATTCATAATTTGCATTCATCCACTACTAATCAGTCGAAGTTTTCAATTTGCCTACAAATTGACAACCTGTTGCAGATGAGACGCGTCGTAGGTGTGTGTGTGCGTGCACATGATGTGAGTGGGGGGGTCCGTTTTAAGCGTTTTTGTCAGATGTATAAGAAGGAGAAGAAAAAAAAGGTGTGAAAACCCGTCCCCCTGTCCGTCCTCTCTCGCTCTTTCTCCTACACTGACGTCTTCATCAAGGATCATTGGGAGTTCATTGGGAGCTGATTTCCCTGCCAGCCTGATATCCCATTCTGAACGGGAACCCGTTTTGGTGTTAGCATCATGTTCATGCTTTAGCTATTGAAAAATAGCAGATCTACAAGCTCATAGCGCGCCACCGAGTGGCGCGCTACGAGCTTGTATAGGTCTGCTATTTTTGAAAAATCGAAGAGTCGACTGACATTTTTTTTAGAATCTGATCTCAGGTCAGAATGGGTTATAATCAGACCAGTGTGTGTCCTATAGTGGAAACCTCGTATGAATCTGATCTCAGGTCAGAATGGGATATGCTCTGATTGAAATGAACCGGGCGTCTGTCAATACCGCCGCTCAGGATCTGCCGGGGAGCGCCGGCATGCCTCCGACACCGCTGATTATCGGAGACCTCTCATAGCGGTATTGAGCTGCTGTCGCCCGCTCTTGTTACCTAGCTGATAGTTTCATTGTTTAAATGCAAATGGAGGTGGTGCTATTGAACAGCCAGGGAGACACTCTCGCCCCCCCCTAATGGTAAACAAACAATGGGAGTGGGCGGCGCGCGCATGGGAAACGCAGGGTCAATAGAGTTGATTAATACACATAAGGTGGCACATTATGGACATTGTGATCTATATCTTTTTTTTTTTCTGCAGGTCGCATTCTCCGTGATGATGTCGTGTGAAAAGAGGGATGAATGGGATCGTTTCCAGTTGGCTGTGCAGTGTGCACACAGAGGTAAGCCAATGGGTATGTACAGTACATAGTACACTAACATCCTCACCGCATCGTCAGAGTTAAACTAACAGTACTGAACCAAATCTGGCCATCGGTTTGTCCCAAGTGACGTTGATGACGTACATATCATTTGTCATCGCATTCTTTATTTTTTTTATTTTTCATTTTTTTCATTTCAAAGGCCTAGCTGTCTCAGGGTTTGTCTGTACCTTAGACGAGGGTAGCGTATGAGTAGCCAAAAGCTGTCCTAAAGTAATAGTAGTGTTACTTTAAAATAATAGTGAAAGTGAAAGTTGTACAAAGGCTTGTAGGTGTGCTATATTGGTTGCGTGACACCAACGAGTGACGGAGCATACATTAGGCTTAAGAGTGAGAAGATGTATGTAGTGAAAGGACTACAGTCTCAAGTACTGCGTTGGGAAACAACATTGGCGGTATTTGGCTGTAAGGAAGTCAGTGAATTGAATACGTTTGAGAATCTCTGCACAGTGCATGATGATATGATATGATATAGTACTTTATTGTCAGTTCACACTGAAATTTGTCTTGCGACACAGCAGCCAAGTATGCAGAACACATTTGACATAACAAAGAACAAGACAATTTACATACATAAAGACATGAAGACAAGAGCAATATCCACCGCTTAGATTACCCCCAACTCCTGATTAAGCCTCAAGGTTGACTGGTGGACAAAGGACCTCTTTAGTCTGACCTTATTGTATGCTGGTACACCATATCTCTTTCCTGAAGGTAGCAACCTATATTCTCCATACAACACATGCTTAGTATTAGAGGTGATATTCCTTGCTAGCCTTAGGATGCTGTTATCATACGTGGATGTATACAGTTTCTGAAGTTGTTGTCCAACAATCTTTGAACACATGTTCAGTTGTTGCAGCAGTTGTGACTTTAGGGCTGCAGACAAACATCCATACCAGGTGGTACTACAGTACTGAAGAACACTCATAATAACAGAATGGAAAAAACAAAAGAATAATCCGTCTACTAGCACCGAAGGATCTTAGACAGCGAAAGAAGTAGATTCAGATGATGTCATGAAACAGAACCACTAGTGGCCACGAGAGCTTGAACAATCTAGGTCGGTGTGTGGCGTGCAGGTGTGCCTTGGGATTGTGTTGTTGCAATAATACAACTATACAAAATGTTGTTCATTTATTTTTTAACAGTAGCCTATTTTGAGCACTCATTTCCCAATAGAGTGAGTGCATAAAGTGAGTGGCAAAGTAAGTGTAACGTTGTTTAATGCAATCAGATAGGACTTTTTTCTGTTTGGATGTATGGGTTGTCAAGGCCAGTCAGTAGGACTTCCGGGTATGATGATGTCGCACGAATTATTCAGAGGCGAATTATGAAATTGATTTAAAACACCTAATGACACTGGCATGTCATTAAAGGCAAACATACAGCATAAAAATACATTTCTTTATGTTTTTGTGGCTTTCACCATTTTTTTTTTACAGAGGGACAGACAGTAGGCTAAGGAAATGGGGAGAGATGGGGGGGGGGGGGGTGACATGCAGTAAAGGCCGTCGGGATTCGGGAGTCGAACCCGCGGCACACTGACAGACTGGATTACCAGCCGAGGTGCCTGGACCGCTGAGCCACGGCCCAGGCCCACATACAGCATTTATTTGTCTATTTCTTAGCCATGCCTTCAGTGTAATCCGTCTGTATAATTTATCATAATGAAACAGTTATAAAGAGTGATTGGATTTGGTAGTGAGTTATTTAGGTCGCTCAAATCCCTGGGTGACACTGTGTCCAGCCCAGATGTAGCAACAGTAGAGCCGGTGATGGATTGACCATCGGCAGAACCCGGGAGCATTCCCGGTGGGCCGGTCTATCCGGTAGAAGTCTGTGCACGTTCTCTTTTGGTTTTCGTCCTTGGCTGACCGGCACACTACACACAGAGCGGAGAGTGTGTTTCCTATACTCACTATTAGCTTACTTATTAACCCCTTAAACCTTATATACTTTGTTGATGGAGTCAGGAAACTGGGAACATCTATGCTATGCCGCCTCATTTTCTTCCACTCTTACACTAAATGTCGTATCCCGTAGCCGGCCCGGTTCCGGCGAGCCGCCCCGCGTCATTTAGGGTCCATTTGGTAACCAAATGGACCCTTATATTGTTGTTAAAGATCTGCATTACTTAATTTACAAGAAGTCTACACAATTCAACATTTGCCTGTTATCTCTCCTAATGGTACCAACATCAATACAGCAAAAATTGACAAAAATATATTCTACTTTCTGTGTCTGAGAAGCTAAATCTCATCAAATGGTGGTCCGTGGCTACCCAATAAATAATGGGCCTTGATATGAAAAGGTTTGAAAACCACTTAGCTAAGCTATTTCTGCTAATAAACAGACGGAGAGGACCGCCCTGTTCATCTGTTTGGAACAATGCAGGCCTCGTCATGCTGTGTGTGAGCCATCAGGTCAAAAGGTGTCCAATGTGTATGATAAGAAACTGCATTGTGTGTTGTTAGTGTAGAAGATGTTTGTTGACCTCGGTGTGTGAGTGTGTGTGTGTGTGTGTGTGTGTGTGTGTGTGTGAGTGTGAGTGAGTGAGTGCACGTGTGTGCACGTGTGTGCGTGTGTGTGTGTGTGTGTGTGTGTGTGTGAGTGAGTGAGTGAGTGCACGTGTGTGTGTGTGTGTGTGTGTGTGTGTGTGTGTGTGTGAGTGTGAGTGAGTGAGTGAGTGCACGTGTGTGTGTGTGTGTGTGTGTGTGTGTGTGTGTGTGTGTGTGTTTACAGTACATGTATGGGTGTATGTAGAAGATGGAGAGAGTGCGTTCCATTCACTGGATCCTTTCAGCAGCCCAGCTGTCTGTGGGCAGCCTATGATTGAAACCGGTTTAGTCAACGTTTGTATACTTTGATTGCAAAGGAAAGCTCAAAGCTGCCTTGAACTGTAAATCAGCTCTGAGAGAGTAGATCGTTAACGCTTGTTAATGAACTAATTGATTTGATGCTGAAATAGACTATAGAACCTTTCTGATGCTTTCTGTGCTCCCTCGTGGTGAATGAAAAATAATTATTTATATAACTTAGTGTTATAACCGGCCTACATGTTTGGCTCCTCAAATCGATTCAATTCAATTCAAGCTGGGCTTTATTGGCACGAGAAAGCATACGTTCACATTGCCAAAGCAAGAGGTGGAACAATACGATCAAAACAAATGTACGTATATGTACAATTGAAAGTCAGAATCTCCAATAAATCAACGTCTATGTACAGAGATCTCTCGGTGCAGATGATGCAGGAATACAGGAATACACACGCTCTTACTCACGGCCATGGCGGTATCATGAACAGTATCATAGTCGGTACCATGGTCAGTATCATGACAGTACCATGGTCAGTATCATGACAGTACCATGGTCAGTATCATGACAGTACCATGGTCAGTATCATGACAGTACCATGGTCAGTGTCATGACCGTACCATGGTCAGTATCATGACGGTACCATGGTCAGTATCATGACAGTACCATGGTCAGTATTATGACAGTACCATGGTCAGTATCATGACAGTACCATGGTCAGTATCATGACAGTACCATGGTCAGTATCATGACAGTACCATGGTCAGTATCATGACAGTACCATGGTCAGTATCATGACGGTACCATGGTCAGTATCATGACAGTACCATGGTCAGTATCATGACAGTACCATGGTCAGTATCATGACAGTACCATGGTCAGTATCATGACAGTACCATGGTCAGTATCATGACGGTATCATAGTACCATGGTCAGTATCATGACAGTACCATGGTCAGTATCATGACAGTACCATGGTCAGTATTATGACAGTACCATGGTCAGTATCATGACAGTATCATAGTACCATGGTCAGTATCATAGTACCATGGTCAGTATTATGACAGTACCATGGTCAGTATCACGGTCAGAATTCAAAATGCCAAGATCAGTCAATTCTACACTTGGTAGCTACTCTTTCTTTAGCCCTGCAGTCCAGCCTCAAACTGCCCATGCATGCTGCTGCCGTCACGCAGGCGATCGATAACAGAGTTTAAAAACATTGAATGAAACGACTAACGGAGCGGTTCCACAAGCAGGCCATCGGGCTGCTGAACAGGCAACGACCCCTATAGCTGTGACCATGTCCGTCTTGGCAGCGCAGACCGGCACACTGGCCCTCTCATTTTATGTATACTACTGTATACGACTGAAAATATAATGACTGTGAATATACTCCATTCACACACACGTCATACATATTTGATATCTGTTGCTAAGTGATGTCTCTCACTCGCACAAGAGACTGAAGTGCTCAACCTCATTTTTATTTCATACAGAACATATGTATATTTGATATTGTTGTTTTGTTATTTGGACATTTTCTTTTTTCTTATGATTATCTGTTGTGTAACTGCAATTCATGGAATCTTGCACCCGAAGGAAAGTGGCTCTAAAGGCCAGTCCACTTCAATTGAACTCCTCTTGCAACTACTTGAAACCATTTATTCCCAGCAGTACCAGAGTCTGCAACTGGCCAGTCCACAGTCCACACGGTCTCTAACACGGTGTTGTTGCATTGGTGTGGACATGCAGGCCTCTAGAATCGGCAGGGTTGTGATGAGAAAAGTACCCCTTTCAAAGTGGCCATTATAACAGGTAAAGGTGATGACACCTTACGTTAGACTAGAGTATAGGACCACATTACACCAATAGAGTGAGACTGTGTTATGCTAACGTTTGTTGTCCTTATCAACAATTATGGTTAATTCTTGACTTACCCCTCTCTCACTGACGCTGACGTGGAAAACATACTGGTGTCCCTTTTTAACCCATTTTTGGCTGTAGTTTAGCTATTGAAAAATAGCAGATCTACAAGCAGCTTGTATAGGTCTGCTATTTTTGAAAAATCGTGAAAATATTTATTTCAGAAAACTGGAGTATTTAGAATAATTCTTTTTGAGGTCAGGCCTAAATGGGTTAAACAGGGGGATGACCAAGACCAATTAGTGAAACAAAAAACAAGATTTGAGTTAGATCGACCGTATTGACACACATGCTTGATGTTCAGTGTTACTTTCTCCATCAAAGAGTATGACTATAGACGGTAGAAGCAATTATTGTCAAGTGATGTAACTTGGGTTGCGCCAATAAACCACTATCTTTCTTAAGAATATGCATAGGAAAACTATGTGTGCGTAGGTTAAAACATATTGTAGTGAAATAAAATGAAAGATTTGACAAAGATTATTTAGAAAACGGAGGTTTTCTTTTTTGATTGATTGATTGAAATATTTATTAACAGTACATTTCAAGCACAAACTCAATACAAAGACTGTTAACTGTGAGTGGACGACCCAATTAAGCCTTACACTTGTTTACAACAGGGTCCACATTGTTCAATTCATCAAAACATTTAGAGACAAACAAATAGACACTTCTATGTAGTTAAAGAACAGAACAGGGAATTCATCATAATCATCATAATTCTCAGCATTATGTCCTGCTCAATCTAACAAAAACGGACATTATTTTTGGCCTCTAACTCTTGAACCGTAGGAGCTGATTGCGAGATGCAGGAAAGGAAAATAAATGTAGAAATTGCGATGCTTCTTCTTTTGATATCTGGCCCCAAGTATAGAGAGCTTAAAACAAAAGCACATCAGTTGCGTCTGCGAGGTGTGAAACCCTGAAAAACACATACTTTCGCCTTTCAAAGGCCCTGGTGGTGCAAGACATCTCATACATCAAATATCAAAGAGAGACTTTTTGATGCGAAAAGAAGAAAGAAAGGAGCTGTGCGATTTGGGCAATGATGAAGGGAAACATCCTTCAACTGATGTGTGTACTCAGTGCCCTCAGTGTTTAGTCTCTGGAAGACAGTAGGATGAGGCACTCTGTGTGTGTGTGTGTGTGTGTGTGTGTGTGTGTGTGTGTGTGTGTGTGTGTGTGTGTGTGTGTGTGTGTGTGTGTGTGTGTGTGTGTGTGACTGTGTGTGTGTGTGTGTGTGTGTGTGTGTGTGTGTGTGTGTGTGTGTGTGTGTGTGACTGTGACTCTGTGTGTGTGTGTGTGTGTGTTTGTGTGTGTGTGTGTGTGTGACTGTGTGTGTGTGTGTGTGTGATCGCACGCAAGCGTACGTGTCATTTATTTATTCATGTATTTATTTTTTGCTGGGACTTGGGATGATTTTATTTGTACAGTCAGTGACATGGACATAATTGAAACATCCCTCTAGTGTTTTGTAATAATAGAGTTGCTTCTTCACATCAGGAGACCTTACTTACTTACAGGGTATGGGACGATAAAGAAACTTAACTGTAGCAGCTTCACTCATGACTCAGTACTGATAATTGAGTAATTACTGATTATGATTACAGGTTGGTGCCTTGCATGGTTTCCTCCACCATCGGTGTGTGAATGTGTGTGAGTGAATGGGTGAATGTGAATGAATGAATAGTTTATTTCGATCTTTTCCTTTTTCAGAGAGACATTACAATTTAAATTAATTTTTATAGGTGATCGAAAAGGCATAGGCGGAAGCTTATAGCTTATTAGTGCCTATATCCTTATCACAATATATTCTAAAATACTAATGTGAATATACATAACAAACCTATACGGTCGCAATAATGAAACTATGCGTATACACTAAAGTGCTATATGTCTACAAAAATGCTTATCTAATTTACATAGTTTTAGCCTTTGCATACGCCTGTAAGGTCGTTGGGGAGTGAGTCTGCAGTTCTGATTGCAATGGGAAGTGCATAGTTTTGGAGCCAGAAGGGAGAAGGTTTTGAACGTGAGCGTTGTCCTGGCGTTTTTAGTTAATAATAATATATCTACAGAATCTCTTGCATTCCATGCATTGAATTCATTTTTTATGGCCATGTCTAGTGTCACTATTGGCTGCATTCTGAGATATTACTGAGCCGGAGCCATGCCTGTATGAATGAGATCATTTATAGAAAAGATGGCCAACCACCCCCCCCCCCCTCCCTATTCTTTGTTTGCCTGAAGTGCAAGAGGCAATTAATCCCAGCAATAAGGAACAATGTCCATTTAACTCGGTAAGTGGACATTGGCCTGTTGCGAAGTTCCCAGCCACACATTTCCGTTTTCATTTGGCTCATTACTGCTTAAGTGATGCCAGGAACTGACTGACTGATGTCACTCGCAGCAATGACGACCATGGGAGAGATTGGTTTAAATGCCTCTGTGTAATTGAATCGCGTTAGCCAGATATGCAATCGAATTATGTTTGCATCACTGCATGGCCTTGTGTATGTGAGAGAGTGAACCGTGTGTGTGTGTGTGCTGTGTATGTGCGTGACTGAGAGTGTGTGTACATGCGTGCGTGCATATGCGCGTGAGAATTGTCTTTTGCTATCTACAGTGCGAGGAATGGTGTCCACTTTTCTGAAGTTTGAGCTGTAGAAAGTATTAAGAGCTACGAGCTAGCTAAACGATCCACATAATAACCATTCTACAAGCTCACAACACGTCGCGTCGGCTGTTTTCGACCAAGAGATACAGCGTGTAGACTAGAGTGGGAAAAGGAGTATATAGACCAAACCACCCAACTAAGTATGAATGTTAAATATGCACGCACACACGCGTGTTGGATAGATGTCAGGATAGATGTCAGGCTTATGGCAGAGTTCGCATTGAGCTTATTGTCATTCTAATGTCAGTTGTGAAACAACAGTTTGGAAGCAGGAGACCATGGGCCTGTGTCCTCACATAATCCTACTGTCACACGCACGCACATTAGCTGCCACCACAGACTGTGTGTGTGTGTGTGTGTGTGTGTGGCAATGAAAGGAGAAGATGGAGGCCTGCAGCCTGTTTAGAATAATAAAGAATTGTGTGTGTGTGTGTGTGTGTGTGTGTGTGTGTGTGTGTGTGTGTGAGTGTGTGTGTGTGTGTGCGTGCACGCGACAGAGAGAGTGTCTAATGATTCTGTGGTGATGATGGTGACGTGTGGCATGTCTATCATGTGGCAAAAAATTGATTAGTTAAGGGTCACACACTCCTGGGCTCGACGCGTGTGTGTGCATGAGCTGAGTTGAGTGCATGGGTTTGTTCCCTGTGTGTATATGACATGTGTGTGTGTACGTGTGTGCGCGTGTGTGTGTGTCTGCGTGTGTGTGTGCGTGTACGTGTGTGCGCGCACGTGTGTGTGTGCGTGTTGTATATGCGTTTTTTTCCAGACCTCCTAAGCTGAATATTGATGTATTGATCAGGTGCTTGTGTTGCTTAAAGCCATTTGCTCCTTAGGGAGTCCTCCACTCACACACACGCACTCGCGCGCGCGCGCGCACACACACACACACACACACACACACACACACACACACACACACACACACACACGCATGCACACACACACACACACACGCGTGCGTGCACACACAGCTATTGACAGCCGTGTCATCCCCTCTGTGAGGACAATGTGCTGACAATCGGTGTTGTTTCTGGTCATATCGTGTCATTGTCTCTGGCCCCATACAGACATTCCATGTCGGTACAAAGCACACCTGCCACGCGCTCATTCACCAGCATGCTAATGCTGAGCTCAAGCACATAACACCCCCAGCATTAGCTTGATGTGAGCGCCGTATGGCCCGGCTATATATGACAGGCTTTAACCCATTCTGACCTGAGATCAGATTCATACGAGGTTTCCCACTGGACACACACTGGTCTGATTAACCCATTCTGACCTGAGATCAGATTCTAAAAATGTCAGTCGTTCTTCGATTTTTCAAAAAATAGCAGACCTACAAGCTCATAGCGCGCCACTCGGTGGCGCGCTATGAGCTTGTAGATCTGCTATTTTTCAATAGCTAAAGCATAACATGATGCTAACACCAAAACGGGTTCCCGTTCAGAATGGGTTAAATGCGTGCTGCTACCGTGTATTGTAGGCATGAGGCATATCCCAGATGTGATTCATCATATAGCTTTTCATAATTATGCCCTTCTGGCCAGTACAGTCAGCGGGAATATTATCAGAATAATGTCAAATCTGGGAATACATTTCTTGGCAAGACTTTTCTTCACCAGTGTGTTTGTAAAGGTGTCTACTAATCATATCCCACATTAGTTTCTCTGTTCAACCACCCTATAGGGGAATTTTTGAAAGCTGCTGAAAGTTGGGTAATACCATCAACAACCAATATATGGCAGAATGTTTTAAATTTCATTATGCTTTAAGTATATAGCATGTGACATGTCAATTATGTATAAAAAAGTTTTCATTGATGAACAGGAACTTAAGGTATATTATACTGGCTCCATTGATTCAAGCATGAACGCAATCAATTGATTGATCATTAAAATATCTCTGAAAATGCAAGCGTCCCAGTGGGCCCACCCATCTGACCACTTAACACGGCAGCCGATACTGCCCATTTAACCCATTCTGAACGGGAACCCATTTTGGTGTTAGCATCATGTTATGCTTTAGCTATTGAAAAATAGCAGATCTACAAGCTCATATCGCGCCACCGAGTGGCGAGCTACGAGCTTGTAGGTCTGCTATTTTTTGAAAAATCGAAGAGCGACTGACATTTTTAGAATCTGATCTCAGGTCAGAATGGGTTAATCA
The DNA here is from genome assembly GCF_963924005.1 of Protomyctophum bolini. Taxonomy (NCBI): domain Eukaryota; kingdom Metazoa; phylum Chordata; class Actinopteri; order Myctophiformes; family Myctophidae; genus Protomyctophum; species Protomyctophum bolini. The sequence continues at coordinate 5,896,876 of NC_137882.1, read as the reverse complement.
GACCAGTGTGTGTCCAGTGGAAACCTCGTATGAATCTGATCTCAGGTCAGAATGGGTTAAGTGGTCAGAGGGTCGGGCCCGTTCAGCATTTCATCCACCTGATCCAGAACCACTGAAATAAACAGCCGAGGATCATGAAACGCTTCTGTCTTCCTTTGCAGGCTCGGCTTAATTGGCTCAGTGGAAGGATTGCTCATGGCCCTATCGGTGTCTGGAAATAAAAACAGGAATCAATTTCTAATGAGATCAGAAACAATCAGTGAAAATACAACATCAATCGCACACTGGCCGTCACGCTGTGCCATGCGCGTGTTTACGTGGACTGCCATTTAGATGAATAACCCATTCTGAACGGGAACCCATTTTGGTGTTGGCATCATCTTATGCTTTAGCTATTGAAAAATAGCAGATCTACAAGCTCATAGCGCGCCACCGAGTGGCGCGCTATGAGCTTGTAGATCTGCTATTTTTGAAAAATCGAAGAACGACTGACATTTTTAGAATCTGATCTCAGGTCAGAATGGGGTTAATCAGACCAGTGTGTGTCCAGTGGAAACCTCGTATGAATCTGATCTCAGGTCAGAATGGGATAAGTAGCAAACGGCGCAATGATTCAGCGCCATTTGCATTTTATCAATCACGGCATGTCTGAGCAGCACGGAGGGCAATTAGCTAATGTGTTTGCCTAAACTCATCAGAGGAGGCAATTAGAGAGGGAAAACGGATAACACCACTCCATCCATCACAGTGGAGGAGTAGGAGAGGAGATGGCAGGGGAGGACAGGAGATGGCAGGAGAGGAGAGGAGATGGCAGGAGAGGAGAGGAGATGGCAGGAGAGGAGAGGAGATGGCAGGAGAGGAGAGGAGATGGCAGGAGAGGAGAGGAGATGGCAGGAGAGGAGAGGAGATGGCAGGAGAGGAGAGGAGATGGCAGGAGAGGAGAGGAGATGGCAGGAGAGGAGAGGAGAGGAGATGGCAGGGGAGGAGAGGAGATGGCAGGAGAGGAGAGGAGATGGCAGGAGAGGAGAGGAGATGGCAGGAGAGGAGAGGAGATGGCAGGAGAGGAGAGGAGATGGCAGGGGGAGAAGAGGTGGCAGGGGGAGAGGAGAGGAGATGGCAGGGGAGAGGAGAGGAGGAGAAGAGATGCAGGAGAGGAGATGAGGAGAAGAGATGCAGGAGAGGAGTCTAAAGGGGGGTGTTGAGGGGAGGAGAAGAGATGCAGTATAGGAGAGGAGTCATGGAGGCATGGAGGAGGAAGCGGACAGGAATGGAGTTTATGAGTGAGGCAAGGAGGTGGAGCCCAGGACGATTATGGACGAATGAAGAGGAGAACAGATTACAGAACTTAATTTAGAACGAGGAGAGGATGATGAAGACTGATCGATCGATGACTCTGATGAAGACCGCATAGGTCTTAAATCTTTTTCTTGTACTAGCGCCTAATAAAAAGGTTCCAGGAGAGTTCCAGTGTCCTCTCCAGGCTTGAGGCGCGTTGGTATATTCTCTTTGTTCTAAATAACTTACAGTATAACTTACTTTACACAGAAAAATAAAGGTGCCAACTGGACACGAAACTGGTTATTCAGTGTGATGCCGTATGGTAGAACCATTTCAGACCAAGAACCAATTTGACTTATATTTCACTCAGTGGTTGTTCAAATATAGCATATCTGCAAGCTGTGAGCTTTTAACATAAAAAGGAAATTGCATACATTTGAATCTTTTTAACGCAAATACTCTTCTGGGGGTCCCCGGCAAAAAAAAACCCCGGCTAAATACATATCAAGTTGGGGTCGAAAGCGTTTGAGAAGCGCTGACCTTTGGCACCTGTAACAACTGCAACAATCCTGCATCAGCCTCTCTCTCTCTCTCTCTCTCTCTCTCTGTGTGTCTCGGTGTCTCTCTCTCCTCCCACCGCGGCACCCCGCTGTGCCTCTTATTCAAATTACAACAGATGGCACTGAAGTGGCAGCTGGAGCGTATTTCATCGGCGGGGGGAATAAAAGCAATTAGACATTCAATTTGGTGTGTAATTAATCCCACATCAAAGCCTTCATTAGCGAGCGCTCGTTAGCAAAACACGTCTCTCTGAGAGGGCCGATAATGGCTCTCCTCGTCGTGGGATGAGCGCTTAACCCATTCTGGGCGGGAACCCCTCTTGGTGTTTCAAGCATTCTGTTCTGCTTTATAGCTATTGGAAAATAGCAGATCTACAAGCTCGCAGCGCGCCACCGAGTGGCACGCTACGAGCTTGTAGATCTGCTATTTTTTAAAATGTGGCGCAAATCTTTGAATATATATTTCAGAGCGAACATTCTTAACTAAAATATTGGCTTCTGGGAGGGGTCCCTGGAACAACATATTTTGAGACGGGGGTCCGTGGCCCAATAGAGATAATTCAGGGGGTCCTTGACATGAAAAAGGTTGAGGACCACTGACGTATAGAAACATGGGTTTTTCAGAAAAATGTTAGGATTTAGAAGACTTTTTTTTTTTAATCGACCTCAGTCCAAAATGGGTTAAAGAGACAAATCAAACGAGGTTAAACAAAAGCCATTGTTCCGCCAGCGCACAGAGCGGAGACAAATGGAGACGGTGGAATGGAAGCCGCCGGAGCCGCCATTCATGTTGGAGTTTAAACCTCAACACAGCTCTCTGATGGGGGGATGGATGGAATAGTTAAATAAAGTATTCAGACGTATACACACCCTACAGGTATATACAATCACCCTGCCTCGTGTACACACCTCGTATACACACCCTACAGGTATATACAATCACCCTGCCTCGTGTACACACCTCGTATACACACCCTACAGGTATATACAATCACCCTGCCTCGTGTACACACCTCGTATACACACCCTACAGGTATATACAATCACCCTGCCTCGTGTACACACCTCGTATACACACCCTACAGGTATATACAATCACCCTGCCTCGTGTACACACCTCGTATACACACCCTACAGGTATATACAATCACCCTGCCTCGTGTACACACCTCGTATACACACCCTACAGGTATATACAATCACCCTGCCTCGTGTACACACCTCGTATACACACCCTACAGGTATATACAATCACCCTGCCTCGTGTACACACCTCGTATACACACCCTACAGGTATATACAATCACCCTGCCTCGTGTACACACCTCGTATACACACCCTACAGGTATATACAATCACCCTGCCTCGTGTACACACCTCGTATACACACCCTACAGGTATATACAATCACCCTGCCTCGTGTACACACCTCGTATACACACCCTACAGGTATATACAATCACCCTGCCTCGTGTACACACCTCGTATACACACCCTACAGGTATATACAATCACCCTGCCTCGTGTACACACCTCGTATACACACCCTACAGGTATATACAGTCACCCTGCCTCGTGTACACACCTCGTATACACACCCTACAGGTATATACAATCACCCTGCCTCGTGTACACACCTCGTATACACACCCTACAGGTATATACAGTCACCCTGCCTCGTGTACACACCTCGTATACACACCCTACAGGTATATACAATCACCCTGCCTCGTGTACACACCTCGTATACACACCCTACAGGTATATACAATCACCCTGCCTCGTGTACACACCTCGTATACACACCCTACAGGTATATACAATCACCCTGCCTCGTGTACACACCTCGTATACACACCCTACAGGTATATACAATCACCCTGCCTCGTGTACACACCTCGTATACACACCCTACAGGTATATACAGTCACCCTGCCTCGTGTACACACCTCGTATACACACCCTACAGGTATATACAATCACCCTGCCTCGTGTACACACCTCGTATACACACCCTACAGGTATATACAGTCACCCTGCCTCGTGTACACACCTCGTATACACACCCTACAGGTATATACAATCACCCTGCCTCGTGTACACACCTCGTATACACACCCTACAGGTATATACAATCACCCTGCCTCGTGCAGAACAAGAGAGAGAAGCAAGGTATACTGTATACACACCCTACAGGTATATACAGTCGCCCTGCCTCGTGCAGAACAAGAGAGAGAAGCAAGGTATACTGTATACCTATAGTTTGTGACATCAGCACAATCCATAGGTAACGTAGCGGAAGACAATTAACAGGGTCGATTAGTCCCACAATGGCATAATGCTATACTGATTCACAGAAAGTCCATCGCTGCCCCGTGCGCCTATGAGTCTCTGACTCATAAGCGTGGTTGTACGATGTGGGCCATGTGTGGCTGGTTTAAATTGTATTGGCCTTGCTTTGAGCTTGTTTCTCTGTCTTGACCACTTGTGTATTTATTTAGTTTATATTACTATAATACATGTATGTAGTATAGAGCGTCGCAGTCCTGCCCCCTACCAGGGCCCAGGAAATGATTCTCCGTTCATTTTCCTCATAGACATTTCAAAAAGTATTATATTTAAAGACCTTTTAAAGCCTCGTACAAAGCCAACTCGAGTTGTGACAAATCATGACGACAAACACAATTTTTCGGGCCGAACAAATGATTAGAAAGAAGAAGAAAACGGCAGGTTACAACACTTTTTTTGGTTGTTTTTCTTCTTAATTATTTGTTTGGTCCAAAATATTGTGTTTGTTGTCATGATTTGTCACAACTCGAGTTGGGTTTGTACGACGCTTATAAGGTCTTTAAATGAATACGTTTAGAAATGTCTATGGAAAAATTGCATTTGAGAATTATTTCCTGGGCCTGGCGTCGTCATGGAAGGGGGCAGGACTGCGACGCTCTATTGTGTGACCTTTTAGCCCAGAAGCATAGCAGATAAGGACATTGCTATACTGAGATACAGTAGTATTACCCTTACGGGTCCATGTTGCACTCAGCAGGGACATATATAGAATAAACGACGCAAACATTGCAGGCAAGTATATTTGCGTCAACATTATTCACAATCACACAAGACAAAAAGAAGTCATGGATCCATGGTTAGGACACGCCAAGTACACGATCGTCAAAACAAAGACATCCATTCATTTATTGACGTGCATAAAACCTTACAGTCAGTAATTGCCTCACACAATGGGGTCTTGTAGATGTGCTATTTTCGGCAAAGCAATTTGGTGTAGAGAGATACTAAGTATAGATCTCTGGGGACCCCCGGTCAACGAGGTGATGCTTTAGATCAACTGACCTTGTTGAATCTTGACCCCTGCAACTAAAATATTACAATAAACCCATCAATAAATAACACTAAAACCAATACAGACGAAACCAAAACGTTGTCTTAAAAAAAAAATCAAAAAATCAATGAACTAGCAAACCCACTTTAGAAACTATACTGAAGTTAAAAACTAAAAGAAAAGTCAAATCCAAATAAAGATGGAAGCTACGGAAAATGTCAAGACTGTAATAAGCTTGACCCTGCGCGTGTACAGTATGATCTGTACTGGCAGGCAGCGTGAGGCGAGGTGGTGGCGGTCAGGGAGAGGCAGACAAAGGAAAGAAGGTATAATTAATCCAGGCGTATATCTACACTTCTCTTCTCCACAAATTGCTTCTTTTTTTTTAACCCATTTTGACCTGAGGCGCGATTCTACAAATGCCCTCTAAGTCCTGACAGTTTTCTGAAATACCTATGTTTCTACAGTATGTGGTTTTCAAACTATTTCATGTCAAGGACCCACAGAAGGATTATGTAATTGGCCGCCGACCCACATCTGAAAATATGTTGTTCCAGGGAACCCCCTCACCCCGAAGCAAAAAATTTGAGTTCAAAACGTTTGCTGTGAATATAGTATATATTTAAAGATTTGCACACATTTTCACGATTTTTAAAAAATAGCTATAAGTATATAAAAATAATTGTTAAAGCACCACAAAAGGGGTTCCCGTCCCGGTTGGTTTAAAATAAAAAAGCCCGTTGGAGCGGGGTTCGGTCCAACGCTGTTGTATGTCAGCTGTCATTTATATACTGAGCTTGTAGATCTGCTATTTTTCAATAGCTAAAGCACGACATAGTGCTAACACCAAAACGGGTTCCCGTTCAGAATGGGTTAAGTTAGGTTCATTCCTGTAAAGGAAGAACAATTCTTTTTTTTCTTTTCTCCCCTTCTTTCTTTATCGTGTTTAAATTACAGTCTTGTGTCATATAGTGCATAAAAAGGTCTCGACGGAGTTGCATTTTTATTTTGTTTCGAAAATGCGCACAAGCCTCTGTGTGTGTGAGTATGTATGTGTGTGCGTGCGTATGTGCCCTTTCCAAGAAAGCCGAAATAAATAAATAAGTCAATAACAAAGACGGCACTGTGGCGACTGTTATGGCTATTATAGTCATATTATAAGTCACAGCATTCTTTTTTCCACTCATAAAAATCATTGTTATTTATAATTGCAGAAATGTCTGTCCAATAATGGAGTTGTGGAGGAGGTAGAAAAGGGAAAAAAACAAAAAACGGGGTTTAGTTGGGAAGATTTATTGTTGTGCTAAAGTACACATGACATGCACTCACCTTGAATTACACAATGCGCAGTGATTCATGTCCGCGTGTTGTTTATTCCTCATAATTATCTGTTCTGACATATTCCACGTTTCCCCCTCTCTCTCTGTCTCCTCACAGTAAAATGCCTCTGTGTTAAAGGCAGAGTATGTAACCTTGCCCTGTGTGTTGTTTACGTAACAAAAAAAAAAAACACATTTTCACTTCATTTCCCTCTATATTCCCTCCCAAATATGTCCCCCGTCTACCAAAACAAACACGATGTGTTTCTGCAGGTAAAGACCACTATACTCTCTGAGAGTGGCTGAGAACTGCTACTATAGGGGGAAATGACGGCTAAATGTATACAATGTACATTGTTTTGTTATGTAAACACAGGCTATTGCACCTATATATGTTATGCCTGTAACTCCAACGTAATTTATGCATGACCTACAAGCTCGCAACGCATCACTTCCGAAGTTCCGAGGCATTAGTCGCGCCGTGCGCTTGTTCGTCGGCTATTTCCCGCAGTGTGAATTGGTGCTCAACTCTGAGGAGTTGGAACCAAATGGACTTTCCTCTCCCAGGTGACCAATCCTGTCTCTATTGTGTTTTCTCTACCCTCTTATGTTCTTCTTGTTTCTGTTTCTCTGCAACTTTCTCCTCTTTTTTTTTACACTTTGTTTCTCTCTTTGCCTGCCTTGGAGTCTTTCTCCATGAGTCTTGAGGGAACAAGTTTTACGGTTCAACGTGTTTGAAGTGAGGCGATGCGACGGCTTATAAATAGAGGACACACTGACCTTGAAATGTCTACTTTTAATCACGCACACACACACACTCACACGCGCACGCAGTCACGCACACACAATGATGAACACAAACTGTGTGGTGTGGTGCGCAAACAGTATTATACCCATAGGCCTAACGGATGCACACACAGAATCACACATTTACGCATGCACACACACACTCTCCCTCTGTGTCTCTCTCCCCCCTCTCTCACTCTCTCACACACACACACACACACACACACACACACACACACACACACACACACACACACACACACAATCAAGTGATGAGATGTGTATTATGATGAAATATGGGTGAAATATGCTTCAGGTACACTGCCCTAATTTGTGGCGTGCGTGCGTGCGTGTGTGCTTGCGTGTGTGCTTGTGTGTGTGTGTGTGTGCACTAGGGGCCATTTCTGATGTACAGAAATAAGATCAGGTGAACAGAGTGAGTGGCTCCATGCAAAATTCACATGCAGAGGTGAAGAGAGAGTGTGTGTGTGTGTGTGTGTGTGTGGGGGGGGGGGGGGGGGGGTGGGGGGTGAGAGGAGAGGATGAATAAAATAATAGAGGGAAGTCTGTCTAAGACTGGGGTGCCTTCAACAATTCCTTTCATTTGCTCTGGAGGACTGTCTGTGTGTGTGTGTGTGTGCGCGCGTGTGTGTGTACGTGCGTGCGTGCGTGCTACACATGAGAGTAATACAATATCCTTACAGAGGGCAGTGCCCCTGCCCCGGACACATAGACACGATGTGCGGATGAAAAATGAATGAAAGAACAACAGAAGACAGACAGAATCAACAATGAAATAGCCGACTGAGCAGTGGTGTGTGTGTGTGTGTGTGTGTGTGTGTGTGTGTGTGTGTGTGTGTACTTGTATCACTATACTTGAGAGGGTCAAAGATGTCTACAAGTATAGTAGAAATAGACGTGAGGAGTACCATTTCCCTGGTGCTCACAAGAGAAATGATTGTTTTATGGTAAAAAAAGACGTTTGGGGAGTTTGACTTTCACCATTAGGAAAAGATTCAGGTTGCGGCTATAAGACTATAGACATTTAGTCTATAGTCCAGGAAGTTTAGCCCTGATCTATACCTAGTTGCACGCCATTGTTGTCCGCTGAAAATTGTACATCTACAAGCTCACAATGTACAAAGATCCATATTATTCATAAAATGTCCTCACAAATGTACAAACCTCTGTGTGTGTCTGTGCGTGACCGCAGGTCAGACCCATGAGGTTGTGGTGCAGGTGTGAGGTGTGTTCCTCCCCAACAGACAGTCACATCTTCTGAAGACTATTCAAGTTCACGCTCCTTCATGCATGAGTTTGTTGTGTTTGGAAAGTAAGCGCTTGTATATTATTAAATGACTTGAAAACACAGGGAATGTAAAGATGTAACATGAATATATATAATATAAGAGTCTGACATTAGACATCTACACGTACTACTATTATGTAAATTCCAACGATGCGTAAATGTACCGTGTATCATCATAATGATACACGGTATACATGTGCATCCCTGTAGTGTAGACCATGTGCAAATGTGCCAGAGGCAAGCAGGAGTCTGTATAGTGCCAGCTTGTGCAAGTTTGATAAACAGGTCAGCACTGTGGTCAGAACTAGCTTATTCCAGTTGCGGCTATTGGCTAAAGATCAAGGCCTATGTCTTCCCCCAGAGACCGCTGAGTGGGCTATATCCACGCCTTCAACTCGACTAGACTTTGACTATTGCAATTCCATGCATGTCAGCACAGATCAGTGGTTGCTTAGGCGTCCGCAGCCCATCCAGAACGCCGCTGCCCGCCCCCTCCTCACCGGTCAAAAAAGAAGCAGGAGCACCCTACTCCTGTTCTGGCCTCACTCCATTGACCTCCTGT